>NC_044985.1:62865529-63169161 GCF_008728515.1 Papio anubis
TGGTGGCACTCGCCTCCACACTCCCAACTCCTCAGGGTGCTGAGGCAGGAGGACTGCCTGAGCCCAGGAGCTGGAGGCTGCAGTAAGCCATGCAACTGCACTCCAGGCTGAGTGACAAAGTGAGTCCCTGACTGAAAAAAAAAAAAGTTGGGGTGGGGGAATTCTAATGATGAAAAGTTTAAGCCAAACATTTAAGAAGAATGAGGCAATGGGTAGAAAATTCAGAGACCCCCGCCTCAAATACAGGCCACTGGTAAATACACATTTTAAAATGGATAAAGTCAAGGCCTGGGGCTTACTTAGTCTGTACTAAGTTCCGATTTTAAGTTATTTAAAATCCTTGAGCCTCGTTGACCTTCTCTGTAAGGTTGTGAGGCCAAAATCAAATGAGATAATTTATATAGCAAGCTTTGCACAGTACCAGAAACATAATAAGCACTAAAACTAGAACTAAAACCTAAAATTACCACTTTGTTCCTATCCCTTGAATCCCTTTTTCCCAATTAACCTAAATAAATGATAAAACGTTAAAAACCATTCTCCTTAGTTATTTAAATTTTAAAATTATATGCCTTTCCACAGAATTCTAAAGTAGCTACCAAATTATTTGTTGAATTCATTTAAAATTCTTGATCTTTCTTTCAATATTACTGATATCCACTTAAGTGAATGTTCATGATTCCACGTTACTACCAACTTATGTTTCTCCCAGACTGGCCTGCCATCAACTACTCTCATTGTACTTGCTTCATTTATGAGCTATATGTAACTCAGAGTACCTGTGAGGAAGGCCCTCTTTACTTTCATTTAAATTGGATAATTCAAATTTTACCTCTCTAGAAGCCCTACAGAAAGCCAAGTGCATGAGAGCAATCTTCCCTCCGCATCACTCAAATGTTTTATTTTTCCTTTTCAAATCATATCTTCAATACCCTTATAATAAATCAACAAATGTCTACTGGGTGCCTACTACATGCCAGGGGTCACAGAAACATTCTGTGTGGAACATGAGGAAATATAAAACACAAGACTGGCATCAGATCTCAAAAAGTTTGTAATCGTAGATGTTTATTAAATGTTAATTTGTGAGGGGCTGAAATTCCTGAGGACACAGATGTTAAGTAAGTTTCTTCCGGACTATAAATAAATAATAAGATCATCGTGAATCCTGATGCTTTATGTAGGAAATAGGGGACTAGAAGAGAAAGACAAGCCAGAATCACTTGAGAAGTTTCTTTGAACTACACTTAACCAAAAATCCTACCACCTACCTGTAGTTTCAGAATGGGGTGCAAGAGGGAGAATGACAGACACCAGAGCACGCAAAAGCTCCCACGTGAGTCTCATAATTTCAACGCTCACACTTTTAAAATCACTGGCCTCCATTCTTAAATTACTTAAACATGACATATTATTTTCATTTACAAACCTATTAGAATAGAGATTTACTTAACTGCCTAAATTCAAACCTAAGGAGTTGAATTTGAACAATCCAATAGTGATCAGTGCATTTTCAGAACTCAGTCACTGCTAGGACGCCAGGCACAGTCCAATAAATCAAGTGCATCTGCCATTTTCACCAGGATCTGTTGCTGTAAAATAAAAACCATTTCCTGATAGACAAAACCAAAATTACCTGTAGCATTACGACTACTGTTTTCACCACATTCCACTGTGATTTTCTGCCATCCACAATCACGGTAAATCCTCTAGCCTTACACTTCTCACTGAAACAAAACAAAATTACACAGCATTAAAACAAGCTCCAGAATTCGTTCTTCATAATTCTAAATAAAGAAGGTTTAAAACTTAATTGCATATGCAGTAGAATTAATCTCACTTGGTTTAGTTTACATTGTCAATAAATAAAATTCTTCAGAGTATCCTTTCATTTTCTCAAGCAATTTATTTTTCTCATTTTAGGAAATGTTCACAATTTACAAACTAATGTGGTAAGAAAATTATTCTAAAAGCATAAAAGTCAGTGTCTTAAAAAGTAAAGAAATCAAAGCAACATTCAAACACTACTACTAGTCTCTCAATTTCTTCATCAGTAAAAAGGGATCACAGTGAAGTAAGTCACTAATTGCCAAATGTGTTATATATTTCTTGTCTCACCTTCCTGCCAGAAGTATAAGATTTGTGAAGTGACAGTTCAAAACAGATAGAAAATAGTTATTAATAAATCACAAAAATCGGCTTCTTTTGGAGAAGAAGTTCTTTTGGAGAAATTTAATGAGATGAGGTAGAACCTGCTGATTCAAAAGCTTGAATAGACCATGTCTAACCCACTTCCGCTCTCACTTTGCATTCTCAGTCACTTGACCAACAAAATATTATCTTCAGTGTTGGATTTCTGTATTATACTGAGTGATTTAAGTATTAACTAAACACTTCCCAGAAGTCTAACCTAGTAAAACGCAACTTCTGGAGGGAAAAACTGCATTCTAAAGGCCAAAACTACATACCTATCATTATCATTATTATTATTATTATGTTTACTTATCAACTTAATGTAAGGATCTCAACTGCACTCCTTCCAATACAGTAAATGGAACTACAGCTTTGCTTATCAGAGCAAGATTTTGGTAGTGAAACCTGTCCCCATACAAACTGTTCCCAATTACATACATTATAGGAAAAAATAAACAGACCTTTTCCTGGGATTTAAATCCACCAACAGTTCAGGGGACTTTACTAGTCCTCCTCTTCTCCCTCCAAGCATGCACACTAGTTCCAAGAAGGTTCTTGTAGAAGTCATGTTCTGTTCTACCGAGAAACAGTAAGACTACAAGGAATGAGGATGATATTGCTAAAAGTTTAGAGTGGGAACAGGCAAGGACAGAAGCTGAGCTTCCAAAGTAAACAAAAGAGTATTCAAAAGGTAAGGCAAACTGATGCATATGTTCACATAAAAACCTGCATGTAAATATTCATAGCAGAATAATTCATAATAGCTGAAGAGCAGAAACAATTCAAACGTCCATCAACTGATGAACAGAAACACAAAACACAGTATAACCAAACAATGAGACATTCAGCCATAAAAAAAGATGAAGTACTGACAGATGCTACAACATGGCTAAACCTTGAAAACATTATGCTAAGTAAAAGATGCCAGACACAAAAGGACACACATTGAATGATTCCATTTATATGAAATGTCCAGAATAGGCAAAGCCAGAGACAGAAAGCAGATTAGTGGTTGACAAGGGTTAGGAGGGAAGAATGGAGAGTGACTGCTGATGGGAACAAGGTTTATTTTGGGCTGATAAAAATGTTCTGAAACTAGATAGCATAACGGATGCATAACCTGTGAATACACTAAATATCACTGAATTGCCTACTTTAAAAAGATGATTTTTATGACATCTGAACTATATCTCAATAAAACAAAAGTACTCTATTTTTGGATTTGCATCACAAGATAAAGGACCCACTAAATATTCTTTGGGAAAAACTAAAGGTAAGGCCAATACAGTCATCACTTGTGGGTTAGCAAAAGAAAATAAAAGACTTGCAGAGGGGGCTAGGTGTGGTGCCTCACGTCTCTAACCCTAGCACTTTGGGAGACCAGGGCAAGAGGATGGCTTGAGCCAAGGAGTTTGAGGCCAGCATGTGAGACCAGCAAGACTTCATCTCTATTTCAAAAAAGTAAAAGACTTGTGGAGAGAAGCAAACCTGACACATAATGACTATCTGTGGGCTCAAGTAATGAGGGGATTCCTGGGGTTCTCCACCAACAAGACATCTAAGAAGACCACCATGATATAGAAGAGGATACAAGCCCAACAGTGATCAGCTAGGCAGGGTAGCTGGTTGTTGAGTGGTCTGGAGTAGTGGCAACAACGCAGGGATTCTACCAATGCCTTTTGCAGGAAGGAGAGCTAAGACACAGCTGTCCAGAAGAGGGCCTTCCCACCAAGAGAAACGTGCCATTCTCATAATGTGGTACTTTCTCAACATTGGCATCTATAGTCCTGAGATGTAGGTTACACAACCATTTTGTTAAATACATTTTATATAAGCAATACATTTACATTTCAAAGCACACTATAATCTGTACATTAAGACTAAGAAAGTAATGAAGCTTGAAAATACCATCTGTAGTGATCTTAAAGGAATAAAATACTCTAAATTTATCTTTCAGAGTACTTAAGAAACACACTTAACCCTCTCATATTTTACTAAGATAGATAATGAAAATACACAGAATCCAAAGATATTACTATTTCAAAATTGCCAGACCAAGTGGTCTTTCAGGTACTTGAAAGGAAATAGTTTTGTTTTTTACTTCATCCTTGTAAGTGGTATGATGGCTTAAACTGCTTCTAACGACGTATTTAATTTAGAAGCATGCTATACCCTTTATAAAGGGCCTGTTGTAGGACCTGAAGTGCTATTAATAACAAATTCCTATAGCCCCTGTTACCATGTTTATAACTATACTTTAACAGTAATAGAAAAAAAAATCTAAGACCCCGCCTCCTAGTTCCTAGCCCAGTTAAGCCTTTCAAGGGTGACATAGCTGAGTTAAAACCGCTATGTAAAGGTGAGGTTGTCCAAACAGTCCACTCACTTTTGACACAGAAGACACTGTTAGTGGATTTCCTGGGTCCAATATCCTGCAGATCTTCACTCATTTCTTTGATTACAACTACACGCTCCTTCTCTTCCACTCACACAGCTCTGCTAGTATTTACATAATAGCGCTAATTTCACTTATGCTTTTATTATAATTACTTGTTTACAATTCATCTTCATTAGATAATATGCTTCCAGAAAGCAAGAATGTTACCTTACAAATGTCTTGGCAGCTTCTAGCACTGTGCTTTAAATACAGAAGGCCTTTAATAATGTTAGATGACACACATCACATCACTCCTCAGATACGACAATAGCTTTCCATCTCATTCAGAACGGAAGCCATGGCCTACATGGTCTTCCACGACCTGACTCCTGACTCTCTTCTGATCCCCCTCCCAGCACTGTGCTCCTCTCTCAAACTGTTCCAGCCACACTAGCCTCCTTGATCTTCCCAGAACACGTTAAACCTGCTCCTGCCTCAGGGCCTTTGCACTTACTGCTCACTCTGTCTTCGATGTTCGTTGATCAGATTCTGTAGGGTCTGCCCCTCCTTTCAATCATCTCTGGCAAAATATCATCTTATTTTGTAAAGTATCACCACTCTATCACTCTGACTCTTTTCATGCTTTGTTTTCATAGCACTCATGAATATCCAAAATACTGTACACTTAGTATCTGAAACAGAAAACAAACTCAGGGCCAACCTGTGTACAAAAGAGTCAAGAAATGCTTCCATTCTCAACTGTGCTAGGTTAGCCATTTAAAATAGCTATATATCACACTTTGTCCCTGTGATCATTAAAATTAAGCACAAACTATAAGAAATGGGGTAATTTCTTTTCATTTTCGCAAAAATTTTGAAAAGCTATTATTGTATTCAAAACGTTAAGATAGTCATTGCACAAAAAAAAAAAAAAACAATTTTGGACATCTCCTATTAGGAAGAGGCCACCTTAGCTAGCTACAATGTTGGAGATGTCTGCAGATGTTCACAGCTGGAAGGAGTTAAACATTAACAGTTGGAAGCTGGGAGACAAAAGCAGGTCACAAAAGAATGTAGATATACTAGAAATGAAAAAACTTTTCTAGACACATCCGGGGCCTGATCTGGTAGGGTAAACTTAAAAACATTCCTAGGACAAAAAGAGGGCTGAAACATGGGTGATAATGTGATAAAACAACACACAATGTTAGTTTTAGATTTTCTAAGTGGTGCACATATGGGTGTCACCATATAATTCCTTCAACTTTTTTGCATATATGAACATTTTAATAAAATGTTGGGGGGTTACATTTTAAAAGCACTTCTGAGCAGTGGAAATTCTGAATGAAAAACATTGGTTTTAAGATCACACATCTAGTTAACTGCTCTCTAGTATCATAATGGAGAGATCAAAAACACCTTAGCTCTCTAAGGAAATGGCAAGTACGGATAAAAAGCTGACAGCCACTTTGTTAATCCCAAAATTATGGGAGACTGATCCAAGAAAGCAGGACAGAGTTTTCATGAATACTTGAGAAGGTCAAATTTTAGCAAAACAATCATAAGAAATAAAGTATCCATGTATCTATTTTGCCTTGCTAGAATAAGTTCTTTCATCTTGCTTCAACTTACACCTTCTCTGCTAGTTGGCAGGTAAGTGTAGATATGCAGAAACTGATTCATCATTTACACTGGAGGAACATCATACGTACATTTACATGAGAAAAAGAAAGAGAAAATTTAAATAGTATAGGCTGTACTTCCTGCTTATCCACACCAGAGTGAACATGAGTCAGGAGATGCGAATGAATTTGCTGGGCCTTTAGCCTCCCTCAGTTACCCAGTGCCTCTGATAGGGTAAGCATCCTGTTGAACCGAATATGATCCCAGTATATACAAACATGCATTTTCTTAAAACAAACCTAATCACAAGCCAACTATATCTTCTGGAATTCAGTATGAATAACTTGCTCCAATGCTGAAGGAAAACCTAACATGTTCATGGAAAGGTAATACAGTCTCTGATCCACCCTCAGGCATTTTTCAAAAGTAACTTTGACAATTACTAGTTTTTGCTTTTCATCTGAACCCACCGGACTTCACGTGAGATGCAACTACACTGAACTCTATTCATTTGAAGTACAAAAAGGCTCTAAATTGGTGTCAGGAATTGTGGACACTCATCCCAGCTGTGCGACTCACTAGGTTTGAGATCTTGGGCAAGTAACCATAACCTCTGAGTTTCAATTTCCTCAACTACAAAATAAGGTAGTTGTTCAGATGGCACTTGACATATTTAACCTTCTATTAATCCATCTATGAATTTTTTCTCATAACTTGTAAGCCGTAAGTCTGGCTAACCATGGTTACCTAAAAAGCAGTTTGTTATCTGATGGTGAACAAGTTAGCAATCCACAGTTTGGGGTATTAGCAAGATTATTGCTAATGCAATTAGCTAATGCTAATACTAATACACTGACTACAGATTCTCATCATTTTCACCCCCAGAAACTGAAAATATTGAAAATTTTCACATGAAGAGCTCTATTTCCACAATATTAAAAAAACAAACAGCAACAGAATCATTAAATTACAGAACACTACTGGACGCAGGTGCGATTAAAATGAGTTGTTTTAACTCCATACTCTGCAAGGTGGTTTAAACGGAAAAAAGCTATTGTGTCAATAAAATGCAAATACAGGAAGAACATACAAAGAATTGTTTACTCTGACGAAAATGTTTTAAAATTCACTAGCCAGAACTTAAGAGCAGTATATGAAATAGTCGTGTTCCTTTTTCTACCTCTACATTGTATACACACACACACAGACACACACACAGAAACCTGCCTTCATTTACATGCTTAATTGCAGTGGTTTACAAACCTGGTTGCACATTAGAAATACACAAGAAGCTTAAAAGACTTTCTAAAAATTCTGATAAGCAGGCTTCCCAAGTACAATTGGATCAGAATCTCTGGAAGTGAACCCCCGATCATTAGAATTTTGAAAAAAAACTCCAGATGACTAATATGCAGTCACAGTTGTGCCCCAGTCCCAATTATGGGAGAAGCAGATGGGGAGGAAGCTTTATTTTTGTTGTTGAAGTGATGGGTAGACTAGGGCAAATAAAGAGGTTTAAGTTGGGTCTTCACTGAACAAATGTGAAAACTAAAGTTAAAGGCCCTTTACATTGAAATATAAACAAACATTTTTGACATTTTTTAAAATAAAAATATTTATAAACTCCTAACAGCCTTCACTCACTCAGTACATTAAAACCTGCACACGTATTTATATCAATATGGTGAAATAGCTTACCTAAATAAAAGATCTTTTCTACTGATTAAATTCTCCAATTTTTCTAAAGTTACATGATATAGATGCTTAGTTACAGTGTTCCTTACAAGTTGACAATACATACATTTTGGAAATCTGTAAATCATTAAATTCATCAAGAGCATAAAATGAGCATTTTATCTGCAATGATGTTATAAGTCATTGATTTTAGTATCTATAATTATAATTTCACTGTGAATAAAAGCAAATAAGATAGCAAAGTATACTTCAACAATAGAAAGAATCATTAGTAACTGAAAGAAAACATACTGAGATTTAAGAAAAGACACCTTTAGAGTCACCTTGGAATGCTGAGTAGGTAGTCTAAGGTGACACTCAGCTCATCCATATTTGTCTGTTCGAGGCATAATGGAATTGTCAAAATGAGGCCACTCCGTCTGTCCTTTCCTCCTATTAAAAAAGAGATTTAAATTTAACATGTAATACATATTAAGGCATAATCTGAATAATATATATTTGAATCCAATCTTACTACAATAATAAGTTTAAGACATAAATTGGAAAATAACTAATGGCTACCTATAGATTGTAAATGTTTATGATAGTATAGGAGAATTATAGAAAATTTAGAAAAAACGAAAAAAAATCACCCATGAAATCTTCACCCAAACATAGCAAATATTGCTTTATTTAAATTTCTTCCATTTAGTGTGCTTAATGTAATCAATTCATCAAGCACCTCTCGTGTGCCCAGCACAGTAAATACTTGCAAGTAAAGTAAAATCAATTTCCAATGAACCTAGGAAGAAAACATTTAGGTCATAAGAAATAAGATAGTTTGTTATGTTGTATAAGATATATAAAAATTATAAAAAGGGATTTAGAAAATGATTAAGAGCTGCAGTAAATGTGAAAAGTTTCATTAAAAAGCTAAGACTTGAGGAAAACAGAGCTGGGGGTATTGGTGTGCCTGTAGTCTCAAGTCCCAGCTACTCAGGAGGCTGAGGGTGAGAGTATCACTTGAACCCAGGAGTCCAGTACTAGCCTGGGCAACATAGCAAGATTGCGTCGAAAGAAAGAAAAGAAAAGAAAGAAGAGAGAGAGAGAGAAAAAGACAGAGGAAGGAAGGGAGGGAGGCAGGGAAGAATTTGTAAACCAAGTCAAAAGAGTGTTCTGTTATGAGGAATGATCTGCGTTAACTCACAAAGGTCAGACAGGCATATACTGTTCATAAGACAATAAAGATAAAGCACTGCACAGCTGAGAAGGGTGCATGGGAACTGGATATTGAAGTCTGAAATCAAGGTAGTAGAATACAGTTACATTCCATGTACGTTCAAGTCCCTTTCAGTGTGCCAAAAGTATAATGTAACTTTTAAATACTTTTATACCCACATCGTGTCTTTGGAAGTTTCCTACATGTTTTATTTTCATACTGAAGCCCATCTTCTGACCTAGTTGACATTTGAGGTAATTTTAGAAGCTTAAAAAGAAGGAAATACTGAAAGAAACAATTCCACATGATCGCTAGACATCTATCACTAAAAACTGGTAAGTGTGAAGTGAAGAAAAATACTCATATTAGTGACACAAATGGAATTCATAACGTACGAACCATAAATGAACTTCTGTCCTCCATTAGGTCAACCATTACTACTATCCAACCACTTTGTTTAATGTCAACAAATAACCATCTAAGATGATTCAACTTACTAATCAATCAATATGACTTCAATTGCATATTTTTTGTTCAGAATATAAGTGTCATTTTTCAAAAAAAAAAAAAGGATTAACACAAGTGATTTTCAAACTGCATCTGCTGAAGGACTCTGTTGGTTTGAAAAAATTTTCTCTATTACTAAAAAAGTTTGAAAATTACTGGCTTAAACAATCAATGGTCAAGTGAAGAAGTTAATAGGAATAGGCTAAGAAGTCTTTCATTTATACTTCAAAATTGCTAAGCTTTATCCATGCATTAAGCCAAGCCCCAAAAAAGGCTCACACCTGGACTATGGCACTCTGACTCACTGTAGAATTGTCTTTAGAAGATAAATTGAACATTCAGGGCTAGATTTAACTCAATTCCCTCAGCTTTCATTCAGGGACAATAAAATAATCACCAGTGTAAAAGTACCAGAGGGGTGAAAGCCAACAGGAAAAAGACTTTCAAGGTAGTTATGGTCAAAAGCATCAAATGCTACAGAGACAAGTGTCACAAGATGCAAAAATGTCATGGTAAAGATTATAAGAGAATAATAATGTCTGCTATTGAAAAGAGTGTGAGAACACAGGCATTTTCATACACCATTGGAAAAAACAGAAATTGAAACAATCTTCTTGGAGGGCAATCTGACAAAACCTAATACAAATATAAATGCATATTATCTTTATACCACTTCTACTTATAAAAATGCATACTGCTGAACTTGTACAAAATACACAAAGCTTTTTAGGTATAGAAGAGAAAAAAATGCACAAAGCTATGAATAAGAATATTTACAAAATCATTCATATCAGAGTATAATATATAATATATATTTTTATATATAGTATATAGTATTGTATATAATATACAATATGTAAAATGCACTAGGAAAACATGTCGATTTATACAGAGACATAACATACTTTGAAAAAAGGACATTAGTGTTATCAAGGCAATTAGGACAGGACATAAATAAGAATTAACACAGAGAAAACAAGCTAATACAGGCCAAATAACTCTGAGTTGGCAGAGCTACAGTATCTATGCTACAGCATGTACAGATTTACTCAATGATCCAAACTCCAGAAGATCACTACACCCAATGTACCATACCACTGCTCCCACTCACAGCTTCCCCTTGACTCATCTTAGCTGATACATACTTTGAGTTGATAACTGAAGATAAATTCAAGTGTATATAAACAGTTTTGAACAGCAAAGGGTGAAAACAGCATAATGGATATTAAATAACTCCTCCAGTGTACTGAAACTTCCTCAGAGAAAGATGGAAGAAAAAAGCTAGAAGATAGTTATCATAAAAACTAATTATTCTGTATTTCAGAAACAATTATTTGAATGCCAGTTAGTCAATTATTAATTATTATCTTTTCATATAAGAAGTGAGACATCGTGACACCTACCTTGTAGAGGTCATTTTAATGAAATTACAGAACAGAATAAGTATCAGAAGACTGTATTTTCAGGGATTATTTTTATAGTTCATTCCTAGAGAGCTTTCTCCGAATGTGTAGAGCATCAAAAATCTTAAAGGAGGCTAGAGAAGAGTCAGATCACATACAATGAGAACCCTGTCATGCTAATAGTGGACTTCTCAGGAGAAACATTATAAGCCAAAAGAGACTGGAGGCTTATTTTTACCATTCTTAAAGAAAAAGATTTCCAACCAAGAATTTCATATCCTACCAAATTAAGCTTTGTAAGTGAAGGAGAAATAAAATCTTTTCCAGACAAGTAATTCCTAAGGGAATTCATTACCACTAGACCAGCCTTACAAGAGATCCTTAAGGGAGTTCTAAAGATGGAAACAAAAGAACACCTGCTACTACAAAAACACATTTAATTACATAGCCCACAGACCCTATAAAGCGACTACACAATTGAGACTACAAAGAAACCAGTTAATGACTTCAAAATAGGATTATAACCTCACATACCAATATTAGCCTTGAATATAAAAGGTCTAATACCTCACTTAGAAGACACAAAATGGCAAAATGGATTCAAAAAACAAGATTTGGCCAAGCATAGTGGCTCATGCCTATAATCTCAGCAATTTGGAAGACTGAGGTAGAAGGATCACTTGAGACCAGGAGTTCAAAACCAGCCTAGGCAATATATAAGGACACCTAAAAATGAGAAAATTAGCTAGGCATGATGGCACATGTCTGTGGTCCCAGCTACTTGAAAGGCTGAGGTGGGAGGACTGCTTAGGCCCAGGAGGTTAAGGCTACAGTGAGCTATGATCATACCACTGCACTCCAGCCTGGGTGACAGAACGAGATCCTGTCTCAAACAAACAAACAAACAAAAAACTCAAAAAACAAGACCCATCCATCTTCTGTCTTTAAGAGACCCATCTCACATGTAATGATAATGATAGGTTCAAAGAAAAGGGTTGGGGAAAGACCTATTACACATAAGCAAAACAAAAAAGAGCAGGGGTCACTATTCTGATATCAGAAAAAACAGACTTTAAACCAACAATAATCAAATAGGACAAAGAAGAGCATTACATAATGATAAAGGGTTCAATTCAACAAGAATACCTGATTATTCTAAATATATATACATGCACCCAACAACGAAGTACTGCAGATTCATAAAAAAAGTAATTCTGGACCTACAAGATGAATTAGACAGCCACACAATAATAGCAGGGGATTTCAACACTCCACCAATAGAGCTAGACAGATCATCAGGGAGAAAACAAACAAATTCTGAACTTAAATTTGACACTTGACCAATTAGACCTAATAGACATCTACAGAACAGTCCATTCATCAACCACAGAATATACATTCTTCTCATCTGCATGTGAAACTCTACTCTAATCTGCATGTGAAACTCTTCTCATCTGCATGTGAAACATACTCTAAGACCAACCACAGGCTTGGCCATAATGCAAGTCTCGATAAATTAAAAAAACTCAAAATCATACCAACCATACTCTCAGATCACAGTGTAATAGAAGTAGAAATCAATACCAAGAAGATCTCTGAAAACCACACAATTACATGAAAATTAAACAGCTTGCACTTGAATGATTTTTGTGTAAACAAAATTAAGGCAGAAATCAAAAAATTGTTTGAGATAAATGAACACAGTGATACAACATCAAAATCCCTGGGATGCTGCAAAAACTGTTAAGGTTTATAGCACTAAATGACTACATCAAGAAGTTACAAAGATCTCAAATTAACAATGTAACGTCACACCTACAGGAACTAGAAAAACAAGAACAAACAAACTCCAAAGCTAACAGGAAAAAAGAAATAACTGAAACTAGAGCAGAAGTGAATGAAATTGAGACCCCAAATCCATTAAAGGAATCAACAAGGCCAGGTAAGGTGGCTCAGCCCTCAAATCTCAGCACTTCGAGAAGTCAAAGTGAGCGAATCACTTGAGCTCACGAATTTGAGATCAGCCTGTGCAACACAGCAAAACCCCATCTTTACAAAAAATACAAAAATTGGCTGGGCATGGTGGTACACACCCGTAGTCCCAGCTAATTGTCAGGGCTGAGGCTGGAGGATTGCTTCAGCTCAGGAGGTCAAAGCTGCAGTGAGCCTAGTTCGTACTTGCTCTCCACCCTAGACTGAGTGACAAAGTGAGATCCTGTCTCAAAAAAAAGTGGGGGGGGGGGGGGGGGCTGACAACATCAAATGATACACAAGATCAAAGACCACTAGCTAGATTAAGAAAGAAAAAAAGAGAGGAGATCCAAATAAGGACAATTAGAAATGACAAAGGTGACATTACAATTGATCCCACAGAAATACAAAAGACTTCTGCGCACACTAACTAGAAACTCTAGAGAAATGGATAAATTCCTAGAAACACAGACCCTCCCAAGGTTGAATCATAAAGAAACTGAAGCCCTCAACAGCCCAATATTTAGTTCTGAAATTGAACTGGTAATTTACAAATCTACCAACAAAAAAAAGCCCTGGACTAGATGGATTCACAGCCAAATAATCCTCCACATTCAAATAGGTTTTATTCCTGGGATGCAAGATCAGTTCAACATGCACAAATCAATAAATGTGATTTACCAAATACAGAATTAAAAACCATATGATCATCTCAATAGATGCAGAAAAAGCCTTCAATAAAATCCAATATCCTATCATGATAAAGACCCTCAATAAACTATGCATTGAAGAAATACATCTCAAAATAATAAGAGCTATCTATAGACAAACCCACAGTCAACATCATGCTGAACAGGCAAACGCCAAAAGTATTCCCCTTAAGAACTGAAACAAAACAAGGATAGCTACTCTCACCACTTGCATTCAACATAGTACTAAAAGTCCTAGCAAGAACCATCAGGCAAGAAAAAGAAAAGGCACAGAAATAGAAAAGGAGTCAAATTATTGCTCTTTGCTGACTTTGTGTTTCTATACCTAGACAACTCTACAGCCTCCACCAAAAGGCTTCTAGAACTGATAAATTACATTAGTAAAATTTCAGGGTAAAAAAATCAATATACAAAAATAAGTTGCATTTCCAAACACCAATGACACTCAAACTGAGAGCCAAATAAAGAACATATTCCCACTTATAACATCCACAAAAAATACTTAAAACTACACCTAAGCAAGGAGGTGAAATATATCTACAAGGAGAGCTATAAAACACTGCTGAAAGAACAGAAGACATAAAGTAATGTAAAAACATTTCATCATCATATTTAAAATGTTAAAATGGCCATACAGCCCAAAGCAATCTACAAATTCAATGCTATTCGTATCAAACTACCAATGTCAATTTTCACAGAATAGAAAAAAACTAAAGTTCACATGGAAACAAAAAAGAGCCCAACTAGCCACAGCAATTCTAAGCAAAAAGAAAAAAGCCAGAGGTATTACATTACCTGTCTTCAAGCTACACTACAAGGCTGCAGTAAACAAAACAGCATGGTACTGGTATAGAAACAGACACATGGACCAATGGAACAGAACAGAGAATCCAGAGATAAATTCACACACCTACAGCCTTCTGATCTTCAACAAAACATGCAATGGGGAAAGAACTGTCGTTTTAATAAATAGTACTGGGATAACTTGCTAGCCATGTGCAGAAGAATGAAACTGAACCATACCTTTCACCATATACAAAAACTAACTCAAAATGAATTAAAGACTTAAACCTAAGACCTAAAACTATAAAAATCCTAGAAGAAAACCTAGGAATTACAATTCTGGATACCGGCCTTGGAAAAAAAATTATGACTAAGTCCTCAAAAGTAACTGCAACACAAAAATTGAAAAGCAGGACGTAAAGAGCTTCTGCACAGCAAAAGAAACTATCAATAGAGTAAACAGACAACCTACAAAATGGGAGAAAATATTCACAAACTATGCCTCCAACAAAGGCCTAATACCAAGAATCCATAATGAACTTAATCAATTCAACAAGGAAAAAACAAATAACCCCATTAAAAAGTGGGCAAAGGACATGAACAGACATTTCTCAAAAGAAGACATACAAGTGGCCAACAAGCATGCACATCACAAATAATCACAGGAATGCAATCAAATTGACAATGAAATATCTCATACTAGTCAGAATGTCTATTATTAAAAAGTCAAAAAAATAATAGATGCTGGTGAGGCTGCAGACAAAAGGAAATGCATATACACTGTTGGTGGTCATGTAAATTAGTTCAGTAACTGGAGAAAGCAGTCTGGAGACATCTCAGAGAACTTAAAACAGAGAAATCTATAAAACAATGTATTTTCCTTTGGGTATATACCCAGTAATGGGATTGCTATCATTCAATCCAGCAATCCCGTTACTGTGTATATATCCAACGGAAAATAAATTGCTCTATCAAAAAGACACATGCATTCATATGTTCCTTGCAGAACTATTTATAATAGCAGAGCTACGGAATCAACTTAGGTGCCCATCAACAGTGTAATGGATAAAGAAAACGTGGTACATATACATCATTGAGTACTATGCAGCCGTAAAAAAAACAGGGAAATCATGCCCTTTGCTGCAACATGGATGCAGCCAGAGGCCATCAACCTAAGTGAATATTGACACAGAAATAGAAAACCAAATACTGCATGTTCTCATTTGTAAGAAGGAGTGAAACACTGGGCACACATGGACCTAAAGATGGGAGCAACAGACACTGGAGACTACTGCGGGGGAGGGAGAGAAGGGGAAAAGGGCTGAAAAACTACCTACTGGGTATTATGGTCACTACCTGGGTGAGGGGAATCAACTGTACACCAAACCTTAGTATCATGTAATATACCCATGCAACAGACAGGCACATGTACCCCCAGAATCTAAAATAAAAGTTGAAATTAGAAAAATAAATTGGCCTGCCAAGAACCAGTACAGAGTTAGCTCTCCCAGCTCTTCACTCTGATTTAAAGATGTCTCAGAAATATCTTTTAAACAAAACTTTCATAAAAACATAAAATGCATTTGTCATAATCATCAAACAAAAAAACTATTAAACAGTTTGTATATCAAACACTTCAAATTTTAAGAAGAAAACATACCTGAAAGGAAGGCCAGTTTTTTCTTCAGAATGGGTAATATTACTGAGGCCTCCATTTTACTCCAGTGAACTTCCTTAATTCTGAAAACACAGAAAGTCAAATGTCAACTACAAGATAACAATTATTCCATGAAATATATCCTAATGATAGTTTATCCCAGAGTTTCTAAACCTGAGAACTACTGACATTTTGAGCAAGATGATTCTCTTTTTTGTAGGGAGTTATCCTGTGCATTGTAGAATAGTTTGCAGCATCCCTGGCTTCTACTCACTAAAAACCAATACCACCTCCCTTTCTCAGTTTTGACAACCAAAATGTCTCTAGACATGGCCAAATATCCTCTGGTAGGCAAAATCACAAGTGGTTGAAAATCACCGGCTTAATTCTTTCTCAGAGCAATACTCTTGGGCTAAAACACTGCCTGGTACACAGTAGTAACTAAAAAAATGATTTGTTGAATAAACAAATGAATCAATGAAACAGGCAGTCAATCTTCCTTTGTGTTCCTTATTAATTACACAGCTTAATGCCAAATATCTGATTCTTTCCATTTCACTATTAAATGGCTTTTTCTGATTTCTCATATTTTTGCTCCCCTATAATACAGGGTACCACCTCTTATCCTGTTTATCTCACTACATTTTCTAATACATTGTTTCAATTTTTGCCCCCATTGTTAACTGCCTCCATCTCTCTACATTTTACAGTTTTTAATTTTCCAGGGAAAATTGTGGTTAGGCCAGTTCATCTTTTTGTACCAGGCCACAATTCACTATTCGTTGATTCAGTTTTCCAGGGTCTACTCAGCCATAGCCAGGGGTTATAGCTAAATACAAAAAGGGACTACCCTTATAGCAAGGGCTAAGGGCAAGATAGTTTCCCTTAAATGGAGGTTTTGCCATGGCAGGCATTCAGGCTTGGCCAGCCCAGTATACTATCAAATTTTGATTTTAAGGAGAATAGGACCTTTCAAACAAAACAACAACAAAAACAAACAAACAAAATCAATTCTATTATCTTCTTATACTTAGTTTCATGTCTGAGAGAGTATTCTCAATCACATTTTATCCCTTCCTCCCCTGTCCCATCTCACACCCACCCACCATCACAACACAGAGCAGTTCCTTGGAGTGCACTGTGAAATTTTATTGTATTTAATGAAAGCATACTCTCTTGAAGACAGTTTCTAGCACAGCAGAAAATATGACTCTCTGTATATTACTTACTCAGCAAACACCTGCTATGAACCTATCCCACCTAAGGTTATGCTACCAGCTAGAGCTGAAAACTCAAGAAACAGCACTGCTCTGGAGAAAAAAAAAAAAAAAAAGCAGTCTTTAAAAAACAAACAAAAAATAGATGTTAAGGAAAAAAAAGATGGAGTTGTAACATTGGTCAGATAATGGCTAATTAAACAAGACTAATTTAAACTAGTATATAATTTTACAGCTTTTGTGTATACAATTTAAAAAACACGACCATTTGCATCTGTCTTCAAAGAAAACAAGCTGTCCATCTAGATGATATATTCAAGTTCCCTTGAATATTTGCAATTTGTTTATTCAAGTTTGTTCTACATTAGCCCAGCAAACAGAGTAATAGGAAGTAGGAGGAAAAGAGCTCACAATATACATCTTTAATCTAAAACTAGTAGCACTCCATGTTTTCAGATCAATACCTTGATCTGATGAGTTGTTATCCAGTTATACAAGAACCCAGACAGCCTAGATTCATGTCTTAGATCTCCTGTCTTGTGACCAGCTTGTTGAAGACCTGATTTGAAAGTTTGATAAAGGGGTGATAATAATTACTATAATTAACATTGACTAAGTGTTTATTATAAACTATGCACTGTTCTAAACGATTTCTTTTTATTATCTTAGTCTTCACAACATTTCTATGAGGTAGGTACTATTATTTTATTAGCCCCAAATAGCTTGTTTTCCAGTCCCACCATGGGACAAACCCCATCTATTCCTTCAGACTCATCTCTGGGTAGCATCCTAAAATACTGGATAAATCTGACCCTCACACTCTCAAAAAGAAAGTTTAATTTTCTTGGGCAATACAACATGGCCACATTACAAACTTTCAGATCAGGAATCCTCCTGGCCACAAGGTGGGACCCTTGCCCCAATACTATTTTACAGCTTGCCCTTTTCTGTTGCAACTCTTCTAAGTGATCTGAAGTTCCTATGTCCAGGCTTTCGTAACTCACTCTCTCGGGATCCAAATCTCCACCAAACCTGCTGAATGTGCTGACTATATTCTCTGGCCCCACTGACTCTTTTGACATTTTGGATGGCCTTTCTTTTACTCTCTCCCGTTCTTCCCAGCTAGCTCGATGGGTTGAGGCCACACCTTCTTCCCGTAACAAATTACCTTCATGTTCAATTACACCTACTCCATCTGCTCCCTCTCTCTCACCTTCCCCTCAACATCCCAACCTTTGATGTTGATTTCCTCCTCCTTATCAGGGATTCTTCTCCCCTTCTCATACTAGGTCAGGGGTCACCTATGAGATCTTATTTTGGCCTCAGAAAAAGTTCTGCTGCTCCAGGACGTGGCAAATGGGGATCTAGGAACCATGAGAGTCCATGCTCCCTTCCTAAAGTCTGATCTTTCCCAAATAAAAACTAAGCTTTGGCTCTTTCAGTAGGGTCCCTCCTCATTTCATGAAGGAATTTAAAAGACTACTGCTTTATCTACCTCGCTTGGTAGGACATGTATATTATTTTTACCACTTGTTGCACCCATGAGGAAAAATCCCACATATGGTCTCTGGCTCACAGGTGGGCAGATGAAGTGCATACCCCAAATCCCCAGGAGTCTGGCCCTGGGAGAACTGCAGTGCCTGACGCTGATCCTAGGTGGGGTTATCAAGAGGGAGACCACAGCAGGAAATGTCATAATCACATGATCACTTGCCTGATTCAGGGCATTAAAAAGGCCATATAAAACCTGTAAATTATGCCAAACTAAGGGAAATAAGAGAGGGGTCAAATGAAAATCTAGCCCTATTGTATTCCAAGCTGGCTGAGGCTATGAGAAAATATACTAGTATGAACCCCCAGAGCCCAGAAGGCCTCAATGTCATAGCTGTTTATCAGCCAGGTATCCCTGCACATTAGACATGAAGTCCAAAAGCTAGATTAGAGACCACAAACTACTTTCCCAACATTGCTGGACATAGTTTCAATTTTCTTCAATAATTGAGAACAGATTAAGGGGAACAGAGCTAAAGAGAAAGAAAAATGCAAGGACAAGAGACAGGCTTAACTGCTGGCTGCTTTAGAAGCCTCCAGCCCATTCCAGATTGTACTGAGGACACTTCTCCAAGTAAGTGTTGTTGATGCAGAAGGACAGGCCACTGGATATGGTTTGGCTCTGTGTCCCCACCCAAATCTCATCTCCAATTGTAATCCCCATGTTTTGAGGAAGAGAACTGTAATCTCCACATGTAGAATGAGGGAAGTGATTAGATCATGGGGGAGTTTCCACCATGCTGTTCTCATAGTGAGTTCTCACGAGATCTAATGTTTTCATAAATGGCAATTTTTCCTGCCCTCCTTACTTCTCTCTCCTGCTACCCTGTGAAGAAGGTGTCTGCTTCCTCTTCTACCATGACTGTAAGTTTCCTGAGGTCTCCCCAGCCATGCAGAACTGTGAGTCAATTAAACCTCCTTTGTTTACAAATTACCCAGTCTCAGGTATTTCTTTACAGCAGTGTAAAAACGGATTAAATAGAAACTTCAAGTTAGACAGTCCTACCTCAGGTGTTTAAAATATAGCCCACATTTATTCAAACAAGCCCTAGCAAGAAATCTAATTGAAAAATCTCTTAAGAAGGGATAACTTCTACAGCATGTAAACTACCTCCTCATTTGCTCTTCCACATAAATCACACAGCAACATGAAGTACAAATCTTAACTTCCCAAAAAAAGTAAAATAATTTTTGTCTAATTCAAAGGTTACTTAAAGGTTATATATAAAACAAGGCAAAAGGAACCAGGGAATAAGAGAGACATGAAGGTTATAAGGGTAAAAAGGTATTTTGGGAAAGGAAGGTTATTTAAAAACAAACAAACAAACAAAAAATACTTTATATGAGAAAAAAAATCTCGTATAGTAAATTCTTGTCCTGAAATAGAATGACTGGTTGTTTAAGAAAGAGGAATGCTTAGGACAAGTCGTAAAGTCCAAGCAAGTCAAAAATAGTCTGTGTAAGTCATAAGAAGGTTTGTGAAGGGAAATTTATGAAAGGAATTTTCTATGTGATTAAGTTGGTTATAACTGAAAGGGAATTATTTAGGATAGTCTTTCTAACATTGCCTCTCCATATGTTAAAACAAGGTTTTCTTAAGGTATTAATCTGTTCTTAACAAAACTACAAGAAGTTTTACTTTTCATTTTATAATGTTTATTTTTAAAACTTCTCAGAATCATCTCAGTTTAACTTTTGCTGTGTCCCGCTGCTTTCAGTTTTTTCTCCCCTAAAAAAGGCCTAATATAACAACACTCCCCAGTTTTTGTCAGCTCCTGTCGTGTTTTCCTCCCAATTCTAACTGCTATTATGTCCTAATGCTAAACATTAGCATAATATTTTAACGTTTCAACTTTAAGGTCAAAAAAATTAAGCAATGTTTTCCTCTAACATAACTTAATTCTGGACCCCTGGCTTTTCTTGGTATGCCTAAATTTTCCATGTAATCAAAAAAACCAACTTATGCTGTTCCTAAGAGTCATGTATTCCCC
Organism: Papio anubis; assembly: GCF_008728515.1. Lineage (NCBI taxonomy): Eukaryota > Metazoa > Chordata > Mammalia > Primates > Cercopithecidae > Papio > Papio anubis. Next base: position 62,886,406 of record NC_044985.1, read on the forward strand.
CGCTGAACACACACTTCCTGTGTCTAATTAAATGCAAACACTTTTTCATTGAGTTTAATTTTCAGGTTACCTAAATGGGTTTCCAATAAGGAAAAACAATCACAAAACAAAAGGTTTGTGTATCCCTTTTTGGACAATGGCTTTAAAAAACAAAATTTTATGTTCTAGAATTCAACAGTTTCACTTTCAAATGATACTGTGTATGGGATCAGTCTCTCCCCAGAGATGCCTGCTACCATTACAAATCTCCCCTGGATTCAGCTAGTCACCAGTTTCATCTTGACATACTCCCCCTCTCTGATGAATACCTTCCTCCAGAAAAATCCAATATCCTAAGACCCACAATCTGGGACAATGACCCACAGGGTCTCCTGACAAACCAACAACCATAGGTAGGTTCTACTCCATGCTCTAGGCATGCCAGGAAGTAGCTGGAAGATGAGACCTCCACCCCATTGCCAAAGATTTGTCACTGCTGTTCTGTCAGAGGGGGTGGGGCAGATGTGGAGTCCTGATAAGTAAGCAACAACGAGAAAGGGGTGATCCCAGATGGGAAACAATGAACTACTGTTCGAACAGATGGTTAATCACAAACAACCTGCAAGCACAGCTACCTTGTTCCGCAGATAGCCGCCTTGTAGCATGACTCTATATACAATTTCCCTCCAGCCCCCACCTCTTGGCAGACAACCCTTTCTCTGCTGTGCTGCCCAATGCAACCCTGCAGCATATTTTCACATTTTCGCTAATAAATCTGCATTTCTTTACCTACAACTGTCTTGGTAAATCCCTTTAAAAACTGCAAAGCTGGCCCCAGGCAGTAGCACCCATGACATCCAGGAGTTCAAGACCAACGTGGGCAACATGGCAAGAACCCCACTCTATTTTTTTTTAAAGGGGATGGGAACAGTTCAGAGAGCTTCCAGGTGGGTGAACACATCAAGGTGCTGAGAGGGTAGCACACCCAGACAGGCCATGGAAAGTCCCCATGCCTCCTCCCCTGATACCTTGCACTAAACATCTCTTCTATAGGCTGTTCCTGAGTTGTATCCTTTATAACAACCCAGTAATCGTAAGTAAATTGTCTTACTGAAGTCTGTGAGGTATCTTAGTGAATTATCAAACCTGAAGGGGTTGTGGGTGATGAGAACCTTGATTTGTAGCCAAGTCAGACAGAAGAGTGGGTAATCTGGGGACCCAATACTTATGCCTGGCATCTAAAATGAGGACAGCCCAGCTATGGCACCTAAAGTGAAGACAGCCTGAGCCTGTAGTCCTAGCTAATAAGGAGGTTGTGGTGGGAGGATTGCCTGGGCCCTAGAGTTTGAGTGCAGCCTGGGCAACATAGCAAGATTCTTGTCTATAAAAAATAAAAAGAAACAAATAAATAAAGTGAGGACAGTCTTGTGGGACTGAGCCCTTAAACTCTGGATCTGATAACTCCAGGCACTTACTGCCAGAACTGAATTGGGTTGTAGGACACCCAGGTGGTATCTGGAGAGATGGAGAATTGATTGGTGTGAAGAAAAAACTCTCATATTTGATATGAGAAATATTGTCAATGAAAAGTTATACGTGTGTGTGTGTGTGTGTGTGTGTGTGTGTGTGTGTGTGTGTACAGGTAAAAAAAAGGAAGAACTTTTATCTGAGGAATGCAAGTCCTTTTAATTATCAGACCAAGAGAGACACTAAAATGAGACCACAATCATGCCCTTCTTCATGTCTTGCGCTGTGTGTTCATCTTCTGAAATTGCTTACTATTACCACAAGTAGCTATAAATAAATCTAATAATACCCCACTGGACATTATAATCCACACCCTATAGCTTAACAATGTAGAGCCAATCACTAATCAGTGTTCTTTCTGTGAACCAATGAGAATTTCTGATGACTTTTTTGCGATAATCCATATCTTATAGCTTAACAACGTAGAGCCAATCATTAACCAATGTTATTTATGTGAACCAATGAGAATTCCTGACAAACAACTTTTTTTGCCTTTAAAAATCTACTTGTAACTGGTACTAATCAAAGTGCATGTTCAGGACAATTTGAATCTATGCTCCCAGGCTGCAGTCCTTGAGCTTAGTCAAAAAAACCTCTTCACTTACAGATTTTCTTTATGGTATATGAGCAGAGACAAATTCTCAGCTGCCTTTAATTCCTTCCTATTTTTTTTGAACTTATTTCTCCATCCTTCTCATCAGTTCTGTAAATTATACAAAATAAATTCCTTTTCTGCTTAAGTTGGCTAAAATAGGCTCCTCTTTTAATCAGTGGAGAAAGTTGGTAGAAGCAGCAAAACTAAAATTGAGAGTTTAGAAGACGGTCTCCAATCACTCTAGGCTTTTTTTTTTTTTTTTAAACTCTGTTGCCATTTAATTTCAATAAAAATGCCCAACAATACATTGAGATTTTAACCCTTGCCATAGTCAAACCTAATTAAACAGCATCCAAGAAATAGGAACATCTGGCATTCCTAAGACACGGCGTACAAAATGATAGATGCAGCTGACCCATGGAGTAAAATCTATTAATATTATTGAAGCTTTCCAAGTCAAATTATTGATTTTATGCCATCATATGCTAAAATTTAACTTTCCACAACTGCATTCTCCACATCTCTAAAAAGGAAAAGGACAATGGTTTTAGTCTCTTGGTCTAGATTTTCTTTGGCAAACTATGACATCCAGAAGCAATCTTCCATTTCATCACTATCTGCTGAGAGACAGGTGCTTTATCCAAACTTTCCTTTACACAAACACTTCAGCAAGGCAAAATATTGGGTTTTAAAAAAATTAAACAGCTTTTTAAAATTGTTTTATTTTAAGAATATCTTGAAAGTGATACAAAGGTAGCTTAAAGTAATACTAAGGAGAAATACAGTTTTGTGGGTGTATAAGCCAAGATCAAATGACCTGATAGATAAAAAGTAAAGCAGTCAAGAGATGAAAACAACTGTATTTACTCTGTATCTTCCTCCTTTCTACAGTCTCCTTTCTATCAATCTCTTTCACTGTTGTCACAAAAGAGATAGGTAACAAAAAATCATTATTACTGTATCACTAGGTCAAATTTAATTTTTCAAAAGTTATTTGTTCCAGTTTTTCAAGTGTTTAGCACAGTTATTAAAAAAAAACCTTCCTCTTTCTGGTTATTTTAATATCTGATAGAAAAATTTAAATAGATAATGTACAAAATACACAAAGGGAAAATCTTGCAAAATACAACCAACACCACCTCCATCTCCACAATAAAATGTTAAATAACATAAAGGTGGAAAATGGCGAATAGGAGACAGGACTAACATGCAGCTCCCACTTGGACAGACAGTACAGCATCTGGAGACTCACACTGCTAACTTTTGTTCCAAGAACCACCATAGAAACATAACAGGAAAACTGAAGAATTCACAGATCCTTTGAAAAAAGTGGTTTGCTGCTGCAACACCACAAAACAGCTGAAAAACTGTGAATCAACAAAGTGTGAGAGGGGAGAAAAGTCAGCCTCTGAACACACATCCCCACTGGGGAACCCAAAAATCCAGATCATGGGAGAAGAATTTAATTTACCTAGAGTTGAAATGGATTTAGGGAGTTGTGTGAAACATAAAAGCAGAAGCAGCAGCTGGAAGAGCCCTGTAGGCACTCCTGGTCCCCAGCACCCCAGCACAAGCCCAAGGAAGCCATTCCTGACCTCATCTCACAGAGGTCCCTTAGGGGAAGTAAGGCAGCTGGTGAAATTGGGGAGGGGCCACAGGGTGAAGGATGCTCCTAGCTGAACTCTGTAATAACTTCAACTGAGCACAAACTTTCCTGAGCAGAATCCAGGGAGTAGGGGGCAAACGGGAAGTGCAGATACAAGCACAGAAGCCGCAGCCGACCATGCAGGCGGGCAGGCAGGAAGGTGAGAGACCTGAGAGCCCTGCTTGTTTTCTCAATGTGAAGGCTTGTACCTGAGGGCAAGACCTCAGCCCTGCTCTCTGGCTGTCTGGATACAAACTCAGTGTGGTTGGTGGGGGTAAGGTGAGAGTGAGACTGGCCTTGCTGACTGTATGGGAGCTAGGTGAGGCCTGTCACAGCTGGCTTTTCCCCACTTCCCTGGTGATCTATATGATGCAGCAGAGGCAGCCATAATTCCCCTCGAACCTAACTCCATTGGCCTGAGAACCACCCACCAACCCCCACAGTGGCCACAGAAACTCCCGTCCAAAGGGAGTCAGAGCTCAGACTGCTCTAACCCTGCCGATGGTTTACATCAATCTGCCCTGGTAGCCAAAGACAAAAGATAAAGCTCTTGTGAGCTCTATGGCCACAACCAAATTGGAGAAACCAAAGTACTCATCCTGGCCAATGTGGGGCAAGATTATATCCACTTTCTACCACTGCAGTTGGTACTCTCTTGAAAGTGCCTGGAGGCCAACCAATCAAGCCACTACAGTAACTCAACAGAACAACTCTGCTCCAAAGAAGGAGAAAACAACAGCTAATTCCACCACCTGCAACACTCTGGCTAAACTGAGGTCCTGATTCTGTCCACATGACAACTTCACTACCAGCATAATCAGCATTCAAGAAAACCAACACCAAACAAAACTAAAATCAAGGATTCCCACAGAGTCCACTTTATAACCCTGCCACCTCCACCAGAGCAGGTGCTGGTAACCACAGAGGGGTCAAGACAGATGACATCACAGGACTCTTTGCAGACACTCCCCAGCACCAGCCTGGAGCCTGGTAACCCCACTGGGTGGCTAGATTTAGAAGGGCAACAACAATCACTGTAGTCCGGCTCTCAGGAAGCCCCATCCCTAGCACCATATCAAGGGATCACCCTGTGGGACAAAAGAATCTGAACAGTAGCCCCTGAGTTCCAGATCTTTCCACTGAAACCATCTAACAAAATGAGAATGAACCAGAAAAGTAATTCTGGTAACATTACAAAACAAGGTTCTATAACACCCCCAAAAGATCACACTAGCTCCTCTCTAGCAACAGATCCAAACCAACAAGAAATCTCTGAATTGCCAGATAAAGAATTCAGAAGGTTGATTATTAAGCTATTCAAGGAGGCATCAGAGAAAGGTGAAAATAAAGAAATTTTTAAAAATACAGGATATTAATGAAAAAGTCTCCAGAGAAATAGCTATCATAAAGAAAAGACAATCAAAACATCCAGAAATAAAAGACACACTTAGAGAAATGCAAAATACACTGGAAAGTTCCAACAATAGAATTGAACAAGTAGAAGAAAGGACTTCAGAGCTCAAAGACAAGGCTTTCAAATTAATGAAATCCAAAAAAGACAAAAAAAAATTTTTAAAAATGAACAAACCTCAAAGGAATTTGGGATTATATTAAAACAACCAAACATAAAAATAATTGGTATTCCTGAAGAAGAAGAGAAATCTAAAAGCTTGGAAAACTTATTTGAGGGAATAATAGAGAAAAACCTTCCTGGTCTTGCTAGAGACCTAGACATCCACTTACAAGAAGTTCAAAGAACACCCAGGAAATTCATTGCAAAAAGATAATCACCTAGGAACATAGTTTTCGGGATATCTAAAGTCAAGATGAAGGAAAGAATCTTAAAGCTGTGAAGAAAAAGCATCACTTATATCAACTTATAAAGGAAAATCTATCAGATTAACAGCAGATTTCTCAGCAGAAATCCTGCAAGCCAGAAGGAATTGGGGTCCTATCTTTAGCCTCCTTAATTAAAATAATTATCAGCCAATAGTTCTGTACCCAGCAAAAGTAAGTGTCATAAATGGAGAGATAAGGTATTTTTTAGACAAACAAATGATGAGAGAATTTGCCACTACCAAGCAAGCACTACAAGAACTGCTAAAAGGAGCTCTAAATCTTGAAACAAATCCTCAAAATACGCCAAAATAGAATCTCCTTAAAGCATACATCTCACAGGACCTGTAAAACAATAACACAATGAAAACAAACCAAGGTATTCAGTCAACAAATAGCATGATGAATAGAACAGTACCTCACATCTCAACACTAACATTGAATATAAATGGCCTAAATGGTCTAAAAGATACAGAATGGAGAATGAATAAGAATTCACCAACCAAGTATCTGCTGTCTTCAAGAGATTCAACTGACACATAGGGACTCACATAAACTTAAGGTAAACAGGTTGAAAAAGACAGTCCATGCAAATGAACACCAAAAGTGAGCAGGCGGAGCTATTCTTCTATCAGACAAAACAAACTTTAAAGCATCAGCACTTTAAAAAGGCAAAGAAGGGCATTATATAATGATAAAGGACTAGTTCAACAGGAAAATATCACAATCCTAAATATATATGCACCTAACGGTGGAGCTCCCAAATTTATAAAACAATTACTACTAGACGTAAGAAATGAGATAGATGGCAACACACTAATGCTGGGGAAATACAATACTCTCCTGACAGCACAAGACAGGTCATCAAAATGGAAAGGCAACAAAGAAACAATGGACTTAAACTACACCCTAGAACAAATGGACTTAACAGATATTTACAGAACATTCTACCCAATAATTGCAGAATATACATTCTTTTCATCAGCATGTGGAACATTCTCCAAGATAGATCGCATGATAAGCCAAAAAACAAGTCTCAATAAATTTAAGCAAATTGAAGTTATATCAAGTACTCTCTCTTATACTACAGTAGAATAAAATTGGAAATTAATTTGAAAAGGAATGCTCAAAACTACACAAATACCTTAAAACAATCTGCTCCTGAATGATCTTTTGGGCAACAATAAAATCAAGAGAGAAAAAATTTCTTTGAACTGAACAATAATAGTGACACATCCCATCAACACCTCCGGGATACAGTAACAATGGTGCTAAGTATTAAATGCCTATTACATCAAAAAGTTGGAAAGTGCACAAATTGACAATCTAAGTTCACACCTCAAAGAACTAGAGAAACAAGAACAAACCAAAACTAAACCCAGCAGAAGAAAAAAAATAAAGATCAGAGCAGAACTAAATGAAATTGAAACAACAACAAAAAAAGATGAAACAAAAAGCTGGTTCTTTGAAGAGATAAACAAAATCAATAGACCATTAATGAAATTAACCAAGAAAAGTAGAGAGAAGATCCAAATAAGCTCAATTAGAAATGAAATGGGAGATACTGGCCAGGCGCAGTGGCTCACGGCTGTAATCCCAGCACTCTGGGAGGCAGATGCAGGCGGATCATGAGGTCAGGAGATCGAGACCAACCTGGCTAACACGGTGAAACCCCATCTCTACTAAAAATACAAAAAAAATTAGCCAGGCATGGTGGCGGGCGCCTGTAGTTCCAGCTACTCGGCAGGCTGAGGCGTGAACCCGGGAGGTGGAGCTTGCAGTGAGCCGAGATCGCGTCACTGCACTCCAGCCTGGGCAACAGAGTGAGACTCCATCTCAGAAAAAAAAAAAAAGAAAAGAAAAGAAATGGGAGATACTATAACCGAGATCGAGATCATTCAAGGCTACCATGAACACCTTTATGCAAACAAACTAGAAAACCCAGAGGAGACAGGTAAATTCCTGGAAATCGAAAACCCTCCTAGATTAAACCAGGAAGAAAGAAAAACTCTAAAAAGACCAATAACAAGTAGTAAGATTGAAACAGTAATTTAAACATTTCCAACGAAAGAAGTTCAGGACTAGATGGATTCACAACTGAATTCTATCAAACATTCAAAGAAGAATTGGTATCAATACTACTGAAACTATTCCAAGATAAACAGAGAATCCTCCCTAAATCATTCTATGAAGCCAATATTCCCCTAATACTAAAACCAGAAAAGGACATAACAAAAAAAGAAAACTACAGACCAGTATCTCCGATGAACATAGATGCAAAAATCCTCAACAAAACATGAAATAACTGAACCCAATAAGTGGGTTTCATACCAAGGATGCAGTGTTGGTTTAACATACACCAGTCAATATATGTGATAACCACATAAACAAAACAATTAAAAACAAAAATAATATAATCATCTCAATAGATACTGAAAAAGCATTTGACAAAATCCAGCATCACTTTATGATTACAACCCTCAGCAACATCAGCACAGAACAGACATATCTTAAGGTAATAAAAGCCTTCTATGATAAACCCACAGCCAACACTATACTGAATGGGGAAAACTTGAAAGCATTCCCCCTGAGAATTGGAACAAGATACGGATGTCCAGTTTCTGTTCAACATAATACTGGAAGTCCTAGCCAGAGCAATCAGACAAGAGAAAGAAATAAAGGGCATCTAAATTGGTAAAGAGGAAGACAAACTTGTCACTGTTGATGATATGATTGTATACCAACAAAACAATAAAGACTCCCAAAAAGTTCCTAGATCTGATCAATGAATTCAGTGAAGTTTCAGGATACAAAAATCAGTAGCACTGTTATACACCAACAGCGACCAAGCTGAGAATCAAATCAAGAACTCAGCCCCTTTCATAATAGTCGAAAAAGAAAAAGAAAAGAAAAAAAGAAAAAAAAGGAATATACCTAACCAAGGAAGTGAAAGATCTCTACAAGGAAAACTACAAAACACTGCTAAAAGAAATCACAGATAACACAAACAAATGGAAACACATCCCATGCTCATGGATGGATAGGATCAATATTGTGAAAATGATCATACTGCCAAAAGCAATCTATAAATTCAATGCAATTCCCATCAAAATACCATTATCATTCTTCACAGAACTAGAAAAAAAAATCCTAAAATTTATACGGAACAACAGAAAAAAGAGCCTGCATAGCTAAAGTAAGACTAAGCAAAAAGAACAAATATGGGGGCATCACATTACCCGACTACAAGACTACAGTTACCAAAACAGCAGAGCACTAGTATAAAAACAGGCACACAGACCAATGGAACAAAATAGAGAACCCAAAAATATGCCAAATACTTACAGCCAACTGAACTATGACAAAGCAAACAAAAACATAAAATGGAGAAAGGACACCCTACTACCCCACTAAACAAATGGTGCTGGGATAATTTGCAAGAAATGTCAGTCACACACACACACACACACACACACACACACACACACCATGGAATACTACTCTTCAGCCATAAAAAGGAATGACATAATGGCATTTACAGCAACCTGGATGCAGATGGACACCATTATTCCAAGTGACGTAACTCAGGAATGGAAAACCAAACATCGTATGTTCTCACTTGTAAGTGTGAGCTATGACAGGAGGACATGAAGGTATAAGAATGATATAATGGACTCTGGGGACTCAGGGGAAGGGTGGGAGGGGGATGAGAGATAAAAAAACTACATACTGGTTTCAGTGCACATTGATCAAGTGATGGATGTACCAAAGTCTCAGAAATAACCACTAAAGAACTTATTCATATAACCAAACACCACTTGTTCCCCCAAAACTATTGAAATAATTTTAAAATATCTTCTGTTCCAAGATGGCAGAATAGGAACAGCTACAGTCTGCAGTCCCCAGTGTGACTGATGCAGAAAATGGGTGATTTCTGCATTTCCAACTGAGGTACCTGGTTCATCTCATTGGGACTGGTTGGACAGTGGGTGCAGCACACAGAGGGCAAGTCAAAGCAGGGACGGGCATTGCCTTACCCAGAAAGCGCAACGGGTCTGGGGATTTCCCTTTCCTAGCCAAGGGAAGCCATGACAGACTGTACCTGGTAAAACAGGACACTTCCGCCCAAATACTGCGCTTTTCCCAAGGTCTTAGCAACCAGCAGACAAGGAAATACTCTCCTGTGCCTGGCTGAGTGAGTCCCACGCCCGTGGAGCCTTGCTCACTGCTAGTGCAGTAATCTGAGATCAAACTGCAAGGCGGCAGCCAGGTTGGTGGAGGGGCGTCCACCATTGCTGAGACTTAAGTAGGTAAACAAAGTGGCTGGGAAGCTCAAACTGGGTGGAGCCCACCGCAGCTCAACAAGGCCTAATACCTCTATAGACTCCACCTCTGTGGGCAGGGCATAGCTGAACAAAAGGCAGCAGACAACTTCTGTAGACTTAAACATCCTTGTCTGATAGCTCTGAAGGGAACAGTGGTTCTCCTAACATGGCATTTGAGCTCTGGGAATGGACAGATTGCCTCCTCAAGTGAGTCCCTGACCCCCATGTAGCCTAACTGGGAGACACCTCCCAGTAGCAGCCAAAAGACACCTCATACAGTAGCATGCTTCTCTGGGAGGAAGCTTCCAGAGGAAGGATCAGGCAGCAATATTTACTGTTCTGCAATATTTGCTGTTCTGCAGCCTCTGCCGGTGATATCCAGGCAAACAGGGTGTGGAGTGGACCTCCAACAAACGTCAACAGACCTGCAGCTGAGGGACGTGAGTGTTAGAAGGAAAACTAACAAACAGAAAGGAATACCATCAACATCAACAAAAAGGACATCTACACCAACAAAAAGGACATCTACTGATTGGTGACCCCATCTGTAGGTCACCGATATCAAAGACCAAAGGTAGATAAAACCACAAAGATGGGGAGAAACCAGAGCAGAAAAGCTGAAAATTCTAAAAACCAGACTACCTCTTCTCCTACAAATGACTGCGGCTCCTAGCCAGCAACTGAACAAAGCTGGATGGAGAATGACTTTGACAAGTTGACAGAAGTAGGCTTTAGAAGGTCGGTAATAACAAACTTCTCTGAGCTAAAGGAACATGTTCTAACCCATTGCAAGGAAGCTAAAATTCTTGAAAAAATGTTAGACAAATTGCTAACTAGAATAAACAGTATAGAGAAGACCTTACATGACCTGATGGAGCTGAAAAACACGGCACGAGAACTTCGAGGTGCACACACAAGCTTCAATAGCCGATTCGATCAAGTGGAAGAAAGGGTATCAGTGACTGAAGATCAAATTAATGAAATTAAAGCGAGAAGACAAGGTCAAAGAAAAAAGAGTAAAAACAAATGAACAAAGACTCCAAGAAATATGGGACTATGGGAAAAGACCAAACCTACGTTTGATTGGTGTACCTGAAAGTGAGGGGGAATATGGAACCAAGCTGGAAAACACTCTTCAGGATATTATCCAAGAGAACTTCCCCAACCTAGCAAGGTAGGCCAACATTCAAATTCAGGAAATACAGAGAACACCACAAAGACACTCCTCGACAAGAACAACCCCAAGACATATAATTGTTAGACTCACCAAGGTTGAAATGAAGGAAAAAATGTTAAGGGCAACCAGAAAGAAAGGTTGGGTTACCCACAAAGGGTGAGATCTCTCGGCAGAACCCTACAGCCAGAAGAGAGTGGGGGACAATATTCAGCATTCTTAAAGAAAAGAATTTTCAACCCAGAATTTCATATCCAGCCAAATTAAGCTTCAAAAGTGAAGGAGGAATAAAATCCTTTACAGACAAGCAAATGCTGAGAGATTTTGTCACCACCAGGCCTGTCTTACAAGAGCTCCTGAAGGAAGCACTAAACATGGAAAGGAACAACTGGTACCAGCCACTGCAAAAACACACCAATGTGTAAAGACCGTCGATGCTACAAAGAAACTGCATCAATTAACAGGCAAAATAACCAGCTAACATCATAATGACAGGATCAAATTCACACATAACAATATTAACCTTAAATGTAAATGGGCTAAATGCCCCAATTAAAAGACACAGACTTGCCAACTGGATAAAGAGTCAAGACCCAACAGTGTGCTATATTCAGGAGATCCATCTCAAGTGTAGAGGCACACATAGGCTCAAAATAATTGGATGGAGGAAGATCTACCAAGCAAATGGAAAGCAAAAAAAAGCAGGGGTTGCGATCCTAGTCTCTGATAAAATAGACTTTAAACCAACAAAGATCAAAAAAGACAAAGAAGGCCATTACATAATGGTAAAGAAATGGTAAAGCTCTTCTTCAACAAGAAGAGCTAACTATCCTAAATATATATGCACCCAATACAGGAGCACCCAGATGCATAAAGTAAGTCTCCTTAGAGACCTACAACAAGACTTAGAATCCTACACAATAATAATGGGAGAATTTAACACCCCACTGTCAATACTAGACAGATCAACGAGTCAGAAGGTTAACAAGGATATCCAGGACTTGAACTCAGCTCTGCACCAAGCAGGCCTAATAGACATCTACAGAACTCTCCACCCCAAATCAACAGAATATACATTCTTCTCAGCACCATATCGCACTTATTCTAAAATTGACCACATAATTGGAAATAAAGCACTCCTGAGCAAATGTAAAAGAACAGAAATCACAACAAACTGTCTCTCAGACCAAAGTGCAAACAAATTAGAATTCAGAATTAAGAAACTCACTCAAAAGTACAGCTATATGGAAACTGAACAATGTGCTCCTGAATGACTACTGGGTAAATAAGGAAATGAAGGTAGAAATAAAGATGTTCTTTAAAACCAATGAGAACAAAAACACAAGGTACCAGAATCTCTTCGACACACTTAAAGCAGTGTGTAGAGGGCAATGTATAGCACTAAATGCCCACAAGAGAAAGCAGGAAAGACCTAATATCGACACCCCAACATCACAATTAAAAGAACCAAAGAAGCAACCACAAACAAATTCAAAATCTAGCAGAAGAAAAGAAATAACTAAGATTAGAGCAGAACTGAAGGAGATAGAGACACAAAAAAACCTTCAAAAAAAATCAATGAATCCAGCAGCTGGGGTTTTGAAAAGATCAACAAAACTGATAGACCACTAGCGAGACTAACAAAGAAAAGAGAGAAGAATCAAATAGATGCAATAAAAAATGATAAGGGGGATATCACCACTGATCTCACAGAAATACAAACTATCATCAGAGAATACTATAAACACCTCTATGCAAATAAACTAGAAAATCTAGAATAAATGGATAAATTCCTGGACACATACACCCTCCCAAGATTGAACCAGGAAGAAGTTGAATCTCTGAATAGACCAATAACACGCTCTGAAATTGAGGTAATAATTAATAACCAAAAAAAAGTCCAGGACCAGCCAAATTCTACCAGAGGTACAAAGAGGAGCTGGTACCATTTCTTCTCAAACCAGTCCAATCAATAGAAAAACAGGGAATCCTCCCTAACTCAATTTTATGAGGCCAGCATCATCCTGATACCAAAGACTGGCAGAGACACAACAAAGCAAGAGAATTTTAGACCAATATCCCTGATGAATATTGATGCAAAAATCCTCAATAAAATACTGGCAAACTGAATCCAGCAGCACATCAAAAACCTAATCCACCACAATGAAGTCGGTTTCATTCCTGGGATGCAAGGCTGGTTCATCATATGCAAATCAATAAACGTAATCCATCATATAAACAGTACCAACAACAAAAACCACATGATTATATCAACTGATGCAGAAAAGGCCTTCAATAAAATTCAACAGCCCTTCATGCTAAAAACTCTCAATAAACTAGGTATTGATGGAATGTATCTCAAAATAATAAGAGCTATATATGACAAACACACAGCCAATATCCTACTGAATGGGCAAAAACTGGAAGCACTCCCTTTGAAAATCAGCACAAGACAAGAATGCCCTGTCTCATCTCTCCTATTAAACTCAGTGTTGGAAGTTCTGGCCAGGGCAATCAGGCATGAGAAAGAAATAAAGGGTATTCAATTAGGAAAAGAGGAAGTCAAATTGTCCCTGTTTGCAGATGATATGATTGTATATTTAGAAAATCCCATCGTCTCAGCCCAAAATCTGCTCAAGCTGATAAGCAACTTCTGCAAAGTCTCAGGATAAAAAAATCAATGTGTAAAAACCACAAGCATTCCTATACACCAATAATAAACAAACAGAGAGCCAAATCATTAGTGAATTCCCATTCACAATTGCTTCAAAGACAATAAAACACCTAGGAATCCAACTTACAAGGGATGTGAAGGATCTCTTCGAGAACTACAAACCACTGCTCAAATAAAATAGGACACAAACAAATGGAAGAACATTCCATGCTCATGGATAGGAAGAATCAATATCATGAAAATGGCCATACTGTTCAAGGTAATTTATAGATTCAATGCCATCCCCATCAAGCTACCAACGACTTGCTTCACAGAATTGGAAAAAACTACTTTAAAGTTCATATGGAACCAAAAAAGAGCCTGCATTGCCAAGACAATCCTACACAAAAAGAACAAGGCTGTAGGCATCACATATGACTTCAAACTATACTACAAGGCTACAGTAACTAAAACAGCATGGTACTGATACCAAAACAGACATACAGACCAATCAACAGAACAAGGCCTCAGAAATAACACCACACATCTACAACCATCTGATCTTTGACAAACTTGACAAAAACAAGAAATGGGGAAAGGATTCCCTATTTAATAAATGGTGCTGGGAAAACTGGCTAGCCATATGTAGAAAGCTGAAACTGGAACACTTCTTTAAACCTTATACAAAAATTAATTCAAGATGGATTAAAGACTTAAATGTTAAACCTAAAACCATAAAAACCCTAGAAGAAAACCGAGGCAATACCATTCAGGACATAGGCATGGACAAGGACTTCATGACTAAAACACCAAAAGCAATGGCAACAAAAGCCAAAATTGACAAATGGGATCTAATTAAACTAAAGAGCTTCTGCACGGCAAAAGAAACCACCATCAGAGTGAACAGGTAACCATAGAATGGGAGAAAATTTTTGTAATCTACTCATTTGACAAAGGGCAAATATCCAGAATCTACAAAGAACTTACACAAATTTACAAGAAAAAAACAACCCCATCAAAAAGTGGGCAAAGGATAAAAACAGACACTTCTCAAAAGAAGACATTTATGCAGCCAACAGACACATGAAAAAATGCTCATCATCATTGGCCATCAGAGAAATGCAAATCAAAACCACAATGAGATACCATCTTACACCAGTTAGAATGGCAATCATTAAAAATCAGGAAACAACATGTTGGAGAGGACGTGGAGAAATAAGAGCGCTTTTACACTGTGGGTGGGAGTGTAAATTAGTTCAACCATTGTGGAAGACACTGTGGCGATTCCTCAAGGATCTAGAACTAGAAATACCATTTGACCCAGTGATCCCCTTATATCCTAGTTATATACCAAAAGGACTATAAATCATGCTACCATAAAGGCACATGCACACATATGTTTACTGCGGCACTACTCACAATAGCAAAGACTTGGAACCTACCCAAATGTCCATCAATGATAGACTGGATTAAGAAATTGTGGCACATATACACCATGGAATACTATGCAGCCATAAAAAAGGATAAGTTCATGTCCTTTGATGGGACATGGATGAAGCTGGAAACCATCATTCTCAGCAAACTATCACAAGGACAGAAAACCAAACACCACATGTTCTCACTAATAGGTGGGAACTGAACAATGAGAACACTTGGACACAGGGCGGGGAACATCTCACACTGGGGCCTGTTGAGGGATTGGGGGGCTGGGGGAGGGATAGCATTAGGAGAAATACCTAATGTAAATGATGAGTTGATGGGTGCAGCAAACCAATATGACACATGTACACCTATGTAATAAACCTGCACATCGTGCACATGTACCCTAGAACTTAAAGTATAATTTAAAAAATAATTTAAAATAAACTTTAAAAATTACATAAACATACTAGTCCACATTCTTCTACAATGGGATATTTGACCTAAATATATCTGAGTGGATTATACTCTCAAACAAGGAATGAAGCCAATAACAGACATTTACCTAATACGAAACAATGAAGAATAGAAAGGAAAATACCTTAAAAACAAAAACAAAAACAAAACTTGTCTTGTAAAGCAGGCTAAGAAATGAAAGAATTAAAGAATTCACAACATTAGTAACAAAAAAAAAAAAATACACACCACTGCACTTATCATATTTATATGGTCATTTAAAGCAGCACCTATTTTAAATCATAGTTCATTAAATATAAAAGACACAGAAAGCCAGAGTTTATGACAAATTAAGTGCCTTAGAGGCTGGTAAATACAAAGGAAAATGCAACCATGATTGTGTGTTACTTTCAACCAAAAGCAAGAAGCACCAAAAAAAAGTAGTATCATTTCCAGGTACAAAATAAGTACTTCTTAGAACAAAGCCCTTCTACAGTTAGAGATGATGAACTCTGAAAACTAGAAATACAGGGAGACTAGGTTTCCATGGATATTTGTATCCACTTCCTAGTTTAACTATCTTTCCCAATATTGTGGAGATTTAAAGAGGAAAATAAAGGCAACCAAGGCTTTATTTAAGTTTGCATTTTGTCTCCCCAAGGGCAGAGACCAAGTAATTTACTTTTGTATTCATTCACCCACTCAACAAATCTATACTAAGAACCTAACAGATTGAGAGAAGTCTAGGTGGTAGACATTTCTGGTATTCCAAAACATCTGATGAATTAATGGATAAATGAACAATAAAACGAACAAACGGAAAAGTAAAACACTTACTCTAAGAATCCTAACATTGTCACAACTACCTGAATGCCAACACTTGGAGGGAAAATCACAGGATTCACATGTGCATGCTTTTCCTTCAAAGGAGCTCCCATCAGATGTCTTTTTACTGGGAGAGCCACCCAAGATCCCGCAGCTATATAAGTTGCTGGATGCCAAGAACAGCAAGTTCTTGGTGGTTAAGATGGACATCAGTGGGTGCCACCAATGGGCTGCCATTAGAGGGCAGCAGAGGATGTATTCAGCAGCAGAAAACAGAATCGCAGGCCTTTTAATCAAGACTGGGCAAACTGCACTTTATGACAGACTGTAATTGATGATGTGAGTGGGTACACTGGAACTCTTCTCTCAATAAATATAAATCAACCAGTTTATTTGGAAAATTCAGTTAAATTCTTCAAGGAGCATTTCTTAACAACCAGTGAAAACCCATTACGATAGCCTAGAAGTAATTAAATCATCTCTAATAAGTCTACATCACATAGACACAAAATGGCAATGAACAAAATTAGAATGCAGGCTCTTTGGCTTTGTATTTCCAGAAGAAATACTATAGTTATAACTATTCTTAAGTTGAGATTAGAAATATTTTCAACTGTTTTTACAAAGTAAGAGCAATTTTAGAAAATTAAAACATACAGGTACTCAGTGCTCTATCACTCCACATATCCATATATAAAATTATACAGAAATAAACATTATTCAACTTTAGGATAATAAATTGGTGAAGCAAATCAACAATGGAAATCTTAAGTAATTTTTGTGTTACTGCAGGTGCCAGTGCATGATTACTAATCTGGTTTTGCAACAATATTGACAGTTGTAGAGGAAAGAACAACAATTCTTTGAGTAGACCTAACATGAAAATTATTTTTAAAAAGGGCTTTCACCAAAATACAGATTTATCCAAAAGTGTAACTAACTCCTCTAAATTAATTTGAAAGCTAAAGTATCACTGTATAATGTCATTTTTACCACATGAATCAAGAACTAGTTTACTGAATAAGAAATGGAGAAAAGAAGAAAGGAAAAGAAAGCCTCTGAGATTTTAAGTTTTCTATAAAAATACTGCTAATCCACCTTAAGAAACAAAAAAATATACATTAAGAAGCCTAGTGGGACATTAAAAGTCCTATACTATATTTAAAATTCAAAAGTCTACTGCAAAAGGTAATGACAGCCCACCACTTAAAAACCCTTTTCGAAAACTACAATATAAGCCACTACCCCAGATCATCCTTCTCACTCTGTCCCTTCTCCACCCCTCTAGCAATTCTACCGAACCCTTAGCAACTGCAAACCTCCATTTCTGAAGGTCCAGATTTAAAGTTCCTTAACTTTCATATTAATATATGAAAATTTTTTAAAATCTTTGGCTCTTATTAATTTACAGATAAATCCTTACTTTGACTGCTTCTTCACCAAAATAGGAGCAGCAAAAGGAAAAAGGAACATTGCACTAGAGAAGCAAATCACACACCTGTGGAATTCCAGGAGGGTCAAGATATTCCTGGAACCCCCAGTTTTAGAGTATCCCCCATGGCTAGGACCTCATTATCTATTGCCAGAGTTCCCTTAGATGAGTTCTCTACCTGTGTATTTTCTGCATCTAAGCCTTGTGTTGAGCTCCAGAAACCTGAACCGTTTCCTTTTCCTTTTCCAAGGCATGCATGTGTCCACTAAGCTCACATAGCTGGGTGAGGTCTCCTTCCATCACCAGAGGTGGAAGTGGATACAGCCACAATAACTTCACAAATTCCAGGATTTAATTTCCAGATTCCAACTCCTCTTCACCTGCTGTAGGTGTTTCCTCTCCTCTTCTTCAACTCAGAATTTCTCTGGGTCATTACCAAATCTCATTCTCTCCCAGTCTTCCTTCTAGAAAGAAGCGTTCTTCCTCTCTCCTTAGTTAAAAACATACATGCCTTCCACTGAGTTCAGACTAAATGTAATATTCCAGATATATAAGATGTAAATGCATTTGGAACAGAGGTTCAGATGTATTACAGGACACCTAATTCCATATACTTGGCATACTAAAATTTTTAGCACCCAAATGTTTTTATGTTCAATACCACAAATCCATAAAATAATACTTTTGTTCAAATGAAGTAATATGCCTGCATCATGAATTGAAATTTTGGCACTAAATTTTTTGTTTGTATAATGTAAATATTTGGTATGTGCCATACACTACATTGGGGAGGGGACGAAATGTAAAAATAGTTTTCAAAAAAGGTTAAAAAAGTTTTAAGTCAACTTAAAAAATGGAATATTGCTTTAAAATGGAAATTATAATAGTGTTAACAAGGCAGAAAAAAGCCAGTGAGATGTATGAGTTGCTTTCATCAGAGTCAAAGTCCCATTATAAAAAAAAAAAAAAAAAAAAAAAAATGGGGCTGGGTACGGTGGCTCACACGTGTAATTCTAGCACTTTGGGAGGCTGAGGCAGGTGGATCACCTGAGCTCAGGTATTCAAGACCAGCCTGGCCAACGTGGTGAAACCCCATCTCTACTAAAAATACAAAAATCAGCCAGGCGTGGAGGTGCATGCCTGTAACCCCAGCTACTCGGGAGGCTGAGGCAGGAGAATCGCTTGAACCCAGGAGGCAGAGGCAGAGGTTGCAGTAAGCCAAGATTGTGCCACTGTACTCCAGCCTGGGTGACAGAGCGAGACTGTTTCGGGGGAGAAAAAAAATGCCCCAGGCATGCTGGCTCATGCTGTAATCTCAGCACTTTGGAAGACCAAGGCGAGAGGATTGTATGAGCCTAGGTGTTCGACAACAGCCTGGGCAACATAGCGTGACCCAGTCCCCCCACAAAAAATTTAAATAATAAGCCAGGTATGGTGGTGTGCACCTGTGGTCCCAGCTACTCAGGAGGCTGAGATGAGAGGATCCCTTGAGCCCAGGAGGTCAGGGCTGCAGTGAGCCATGACTGTGCTACTGCACTCCAGCCTGGGTGATGGAGCAAGACCCTGTCTCAAAAAAAAATTTAAAAAACAAAAAACAACATATATTGTATTTTTTGTAGTAAAACTACCGAAACAATAGAACATTCTGCAAATTTTCAATTTGGTCAACTATTAAACTTGTTCAATTACTAAAATGTCATATTGGAACAAACATAGGACACA
This sequence comes from Papio anubis, assembly GCF_008728515.1. Classification (NCBI taxonomy): domain Eukaryota; kingdom Metazoa; phylum Chordata; class Mammalia; order Primates; family Cercopithecidae; genus Papio; species Papio anubis. The sequence goes on from NC_044985.1 coordinate 62,905,994, forward strand.
TGGAAAACCAAGTATTTATAGAGTGACCATCCCTTTTCTCTCTCATAAGGACTGTAAGTTAGCTATCTTTCCCCCAAAAAAAGATTTCCCCCACCAAAGATCTCTCTACTATGGGATTCTGTTCCAAAGAGTTGTCCTCCCTGAAATAAAGTTTAGTGCAGCGGCAAAAATCACGGCCTTGGAGCCAGGGTGTGACTCCCGGCCAGTCACTTAGCTATGTGGTTTTGGCAATTCCTTTAATTTCTTTTACGAGCAAATCACTGAACCTAACTCATAGACTGGGACTTAAGTGAGCAAATTTGTATATATAGTTTAGTATACTCAGGATGATAAGCACCCAATAAATGGCATTTATTACTTGTAGCTAAATCTTCCTTCCTCCACTAATTACTGATTTACCAGTTTACTACCAGGAACTCCACTAAGGCCACAGTGAAAGCATTCCCACTAAGGCATTCTTGATCCAGAAAAACAACAGTCCCAGCCTTATCTTGATACTTTTTTATATTCCAAGAATATTCTTTCATCCTCATATTAATATTTAGATATGATTCTATTAATAACCCAATGTTTTCAGTTGAAAAAGCTGAGACACAGAGAAGTAATCTGCTTAAAATAATATAGAAATTAACAGATTTATAAATCATAAGAGATCATTTAGTCTAACCTTTCCATTTTGTAAATCTGGAAACACAGATTTGCCATCCTAAGGCCACAAAACAAGAAAGTAGTCTGTGAAAAACCTAGGCTCCTGCAACTCTGTCCAGTGCTTCTCTCCACTGTATTACATTGTTACATAATAAAATCAAAATTAAAAACACACAAATAGCAGATAACTATTATTGTATTCGTTAATTTTTTTAAATAAAAAATATATCCACTCAAAGATGTGTACATGAATGTTCACGGCAGCATTGTTCATAACAGTCAAGACATGAAAGCAACCCAAATGTCCATCACTTCTATACGGATAAACAAAACATGACACATCCATATAATAGGATACCATCAGGCAATACAAATGAATGAAAACATTGATATATGATATGACGAGGATAAACTCAGAAAACATACTAAGTGAAAAAAGTCAGACACAAACATATATTGTATGATTCCTTTTGTATAAAAAATATTCAGAACAGGCAAATCCAAAAAGAAAGAAAGTAGTAGGCCAGTGGTTGCCTAGGGCTGGGGTGGGTATGGAGAGTGACTGGTAATAGACACTAAGTTTCTTTTTGGAGAGATGGAAACACTGTAAAATTAAATTGTGGTAGTGGCTGCACAGCTCTGAAATCTACTAAAAATCAATCTGTATAATTAAAATGGGTGAATTTCATGATATGTAAATTTCACCTTATGAAGCCATCAAAAATAATTTAAAAAATAAACAACTGAATTGGTCATTTTGTAAATTAGGACAATCTGGATGAAAATGATGTATATTTCATTAAGAAATAAAAACTAAAAACAAAAGTAAGCAATATTCTCCAGAAAGTCTGTAAAATGAACTGCATATGCTAAGCAATTTATCCCCAAGTTGTACTATAATCAGAACATATTGCTACGAAAAACTTCAGTTTTGCAAAGGCAAATTTCTTCCAACATTGTACATTCTGAATGGTATAAAACAATGACAATAAGACTAAATGGATTAAACAAAGGGAAGAAAGGAGAGTATAAGCAGTATTGTTGATAACATTTATGTTCATAGATTATCCAAACTCTCTATTACTCTATATTGGAACTACAAAAGGAACTTAGATTTGCATTTTATTTTTAATCTCAAAGGAAAATTATAAAGGTCTTATCTCTTAGGGTATCTCAAAGTTTTCACACATCAACATACATTAAGACATTCAAGATTTGATTAAAAGTTAAATTTATTCCTTTCAATGCTATTACATGTTTTAAAACAAGTCAAATTTGCTTTTGAGAAAAGGATAAATGTGCCTATAGATTAAAACAATATTATTTTGTATTCCCTAAAAATAAACTGTGAAGAGCATGATTAAACACAAATCACTTTGAAACATGGCCTAATCTAAAAAATGGGATCTCAAATTAATTATGTGTATTTTGTCACACCTCCAAATAAAAATAACAATAATGCTAACATTATTGAGCATGTTTTATACATAAACACTATCCTAATAGCTTTCTGTGCATTGTTTCATTTATAACTCACAACTATCCTACTTAGTTAAAACTATTACTGTCAGCATTTAACAGCTGAGAATACAGCGGCCTAGTGAGATGAAGAGAGGTTAACCTGCGCAATGTTATCCAGCAAAACTGGCATTCAAATCTAAGGCTAACTCCAAGAATACAATATTGTGACATAAGAAATATACTTTATATTTTGTTTCTGCTCCTGGTTCTTGGCACAAAGCTCATACAACTCTTGGAATCTCTAAAGTGTTAAGTGTCTTTTGTATGCTAATGAAATGTCTGATTGCTCAAGGCTCTTATGAAGGATGGGGGCTGGTTGCCAGGGAAATCAACCCTGTGGATAGAGTTAGAACTTTCAGTCCAACCTCCCAGTACCCTCACTAACTCAGAGAAGGGAAGAGGAGCTGAAGGTTGTGTTGACCACCAATGGCCAATGATGTAATCAATCATGCTTATATAAAGGAACCTCCACAAAAACTCTACAGGACTGGATTCAGGGATCTTCCAGATTGTTGAACACATTTATGTGTTTCTGGAAGGTGGAATGCCCACCAGAGGTCATAGAAGCTCTATGCCCCTTCCCATAAACCTTGCCCTGTGTATCTCTTCCATGTGGCTGTTCATCTATATGCTTTGTAATATCCTCTGTAGTAAATGGGTAAATGTACAGGTTTTCCCTGAGTTCTGTGAGCCATCCTAGCAAATCAAAACTGAGGAGGGGGTCATGGGAACCCCAATTTATAGCCAGTCAGTCAGTAACACAGGTCACAACCTGGGCTTGCGATCAGTATCTGAAGTAGGGGGGTAGTTTTGTGGGACTCACTCTCAACCTGAGGGATCTGATACTGTCTCCAGGTAGACAGTGTTAAAATTGAGTTCAATTACAGGATACCCAGTTGGTGTCAGCTGGCAAATTGATTGGTTGCTGGTGGGGGAACATTTCCACACATTTTAGTGACCAGAAATGAAGTGTTCTATGTTGACTGTGTCAGAGATGAAAAAAACAACTTAGGATTTTTTTCCTGTATCTCCTACAGAAGCCCTACTCTTAAGCTCTAAGTTATATTAATTCTCATGCTTGTGGTAATTAATGTAGTAACCTTTATTGTAATATAAATAATAAAAGTTTTTGACATCTCTCAAATATAATTATTCATTTTCTTAAAGATATGACATTAAGGTTATATTTTTTAAAAAGAGATCTTTATATTTTAAATGACATATACTTTAATGAAATATGTCTGGGTATTTTAATATGTTCATGCTACTGTAGCAAAAATACCTGAGATAGAGTAATTTATAAATAATAGAAATTTACTTCTCACAATTCTGGAAGTTAAGAAGTCCATGATCAAGGCACCGGCAGGTTCAGTGCCTGGTGAAGCCCTGTTCTCATAGATGGTATCGTCTAGGTGTCCTCACATGGCAGAAAGATGAGAGGGCAAAAAGGGTACAAATGCTGTGTCTTCATGTGACAGAAAAGTGGGAGAGCAAGAGAGCATTCCCTTCAATCTCGAGTCCTTTTATAAGGGTGCTAGTCCCATTCATGAGCGCATAGCCCTTGTGACTTAATCACCTCCCAAAGGCTACACCTCTTAAAGCAACCACAGTTGGAGCTAAGTTTCTACACATGAATTTTGGGGGACATTCAGACCATACCATTAAGATTTGCTTCAATAATGGAGAAGGAAGAATATTCAAAAAACAGGATTGGCCACTTATTGATAACTGTTATAAATGGATGATGAGTAAACAGTGATACCTTTTATCATTCCCTATGTTTCTGTATGTTTAAAAGGTCCATAAAAATTTAGGAAAACTAAATTGTTAAACATATCAAAAATGTATAAGAGGGAGCTATAATTCTTGAAACAATGTTTCATTTTAGCAATATTTTTATTTCAAATCTCAAGGGAAGGCAGAAAATAGGCTACACATACTCTTAAAATATCCTCATATTCACCAACATATTCTAAAGCCTGGTGTGGGGAAAAATCTGAGTATCTGGACCCCATTTAAGACTGCTGAGAAAACAGGAGACCAATTCTGATCACTGCAACAGCCATAAGATAAAAAGAGGCAGGCAGGCATGCAGGCAGAACCCCAACTTCTGTCACTCTACTGGCAATGGAGACATTTATTCCTTGTCTTGTTAGGCCTTTCTCACTTTCGTGACCACAGTCATTTTCCCAGCAGTCTCCTTCTCACTATCACTATCACCATTATTACACTTTTAGTTAAGTGATTAAATTACTATGGAAAACAACATTTATGTCCACAATATCCACTCACGCTGATATGTGCACAGAAGTGGTTGGTCAGAAGACGAGGCAGATCTCCAGGTTAATAATCAATAAATGTCATATTGTTTGATCCAGAAAAGAAACAGATTCCAAAGATTTTGAGCATGATGCATATTAACACTAAAGAGCATATCCAAATTTAATAACAATCTATTTACCTATACAGTCAATAAAGCCAAAATAGTTATTTCTGAAATCTAAAATAGATGTTGCCTATGTCATTTGAATGTGTCTATTTGTTGCCTAGGACAACGCCTGGCAGACGGCCAATGCGCAATAAATATTTGTTGAATAATGATCCTGCCAGCTTTCTCAGTTAGGTGCCACTTAGCAGAATAGAGAGGAAGCAGGAGAAAAAGGAAGGAAAAAGCAAGCTTAGATAATTTTAAACATGCCAAAGAACTATGAATAGAGCATTATTTACTTTGAGCAGAATATTAAATTACATAGTTCAGGGACATTTACTGAAATATTTTGAGACCTGGCCCATTAGGATCATGAATGAAGAGGGGCACTTTATAAAGCCTTCTTTATGCTGAGTCAACTCCGACTTTTGGCTTCAGAAATGGCTTATTTGACTTTACTACTTTTACAGCCTAAGTGAGTTTTCATTATCTGTATTTCAAAATTTGGAAAAAGTCACTATTTAACATGCAGCTGTTTCCATTTTATAAAATTACATCTTAACTTTTATTACAATATTCACTATTATCCCCCACCTCACTTTCTCACTTTAGTATCTATGAAGCCTTTTCAGTTCCTAGTACATTCTCAAAATATTTAGATGGCTCCTGACTGCCACTAACCTCTCACTTGGCAGATTATATGATACCATCCACAAAGGCAGCACAGAGAAAATTTTAGGATTCCTCTGGACAGTCAAAAATAAGTTTTTGCTAGCAAGTATTTCTAAGAATTGAGGTAACAATGTTTTTGCCATCCACTATTACTATACTCTAAAACAGCTATTTGAACAAATAGTTTTTGTAAGAAAAAGCACAACACAAAATCTAATATTTAAAAATAAGGGACTATGATAATTGTTTCCTTTACAAAAAATGATTTAAGGTTAAAAGAGCTTTCTTAAAGTGTCACTGCTTCTAGTACAAAGCTTAGGTAGGAGGCACCAAAGTAGCACTTCCCGGTTTTCAATGACTTCTGCACTGCCTATGGAGCTCTTGACATTACTAGAAATTTTGGGGGGAAAATGAGCAGAGGCAGCAGGTTGTCATGATTAAGGCTAGCACCAGGTTGAACTGGGATCAGATCTGAACTCTGCCGCTTATTAGGTGTGTGACCTTAAGCAAGTTACTTTACCACTCACCCTGGCTTCAGTACCTTAAGAGAACCCAGCTGCCATTTGGTGTGGGGTGATATGCCAAAATTACTCAATTAAACACCCCTTTTAGCTTAAGCCCACTCACACTGGTCTCAATGGTTAAAGAACTAGAAGTGAGACAATCATCCTTCCTGAACGGCCTCCTTATGATCCTTCCCTCCTAGGAATCTATACCATCTATCAATCACTGAGACAAAAATCTATGTATAGTCCCCAGACCCTCACACTGTGGAAGTATAATGTAATTTAGTGTGTTACCAGGTGGCCTCTATAACATGACAGACATTAAATATGTCACGGGTGTATGTATCTGTGTCTGTGCACGCATGCGTGCTTGTGTGCGTACTGTAGATGAGGAAGTTCCTCAACACTACTCCTGGCCTGAATATTATACCTCTTACCTCGATTACACATTTTACATTTTGGAGGGTTATATATCTCCTTTATAACAAATACGTCCATGTGTGTAATGGAAGGCGAAAGGAGTTCCATCTTAGGGTTTGCAAATACAGTGGCAGAAAAGATGTTGCAATGACTTTGCCTTAAGATACAAACCCGTGGTGGGAATGGGGTCTATATTTAATGAAGGAAAATACTGTAGAACCAGGGACTCATCCTACATCAGGAAAGCACACAGGCTTCATCTTGAATGCTAATCCAGTCCATTGGCATTATACGGAAACACTAAGTAACCTACTCTGGTTTCAGTAGGGAAAAAATTATCAACTGGTATAAAGTTTCATAACTCATGGGTTAATCAAGGTATTAGTGGCCATGTAAATCCAAATCCTCCAATATGACCGTCAAAAGCTAAAAAGACCTTCAAAAGCTAAAAGAACAAATAAAACCATACAAATTTCACACTTTTAATACAAGACAAACTAACTTCAAATTATGTAAAGTAGAAAACATAAACTCCATTCTAGTGGAGATATTACTCAAGCTTTTCCCCTAACCCATTACAGAGAGGACAGATAGATCTAGGGGAAGAAAAATTGTGCAAAAAGAAAAAGGGGGCTGGAGGTGAGGACAGAAAGCCTAAAATAAACTAAAATCATCCACAGAAAAAGAAAGCCCAGCCTAAGTGAAAAAATCCTCAAGAAGACCACTCGTAGATGAGAAAAAATTACAGGGAAGGGAATTAAAAGTACAGGGAGGATTCAAGAAAGTAGTCTTGATAAGGTAATGCATCAAAGGTGTGACAGTAAATTTCATGTGTTAACTTGACTGGGCCACGAGATGCCCAAATATCTGGTTAAACATTATGTCTGGTTATGTCTATTAGAGTGTTTCTAGAAAAGACGAGCATTTGAATTTGTGGAATAGGTAAAGCAATTACTTTCCCCAATGTAAGGGAGCATCATTCAACTTAAGAGCCCAAACCGAACAAAAGGAGGAAGAAAGGCTGAATTCTCTCTATCTGCCTTACAGCTTGATACAGCAGTCTTCTCCTATCCTTGGGCTGGAACTTACACCATTGTTGCTCCTAGTCCTCAGGCCTTCAGACTGACTGGAATTTACACCACAGGTCTTCCCAGGTCTCCAGTTTGCAGATGGTGGGACTTCTCAGCCTCCATGATTACATGAGCCAGTTTCTTACAAAAAAAAAAAAATCTCATTCTAGATCTAGATATACATATGTATTTAGATATATATCTATATAACTCTCCATCCTTTTGTTTCCATTTCTCTGGAAAGCCCTGACTAATACAAAACAAGGAAGGAGGTAAAAAGAAAAGAATGTGTGTTTTTGGAAATTACATGGTGATGAAAAAAGAAACTAAAAAGAAAATTTCAGATTCTGTAAGATTCTTATATACAAAAAGAAATTTAAGATTTTGTAAGAACTTATACTCTCTCTCTCTCTCACACACACACACACACACACTCCTACTTGAGAAATACAAAATCCTCTCCCTCAAAAGGTGAAAAAAAGCCATCCAACAAACAAACCACACTTTGCTACACTGACAGAGGAAGACATACTTGAATTAGCAATCTCATAAAACCCCCTACAACAGCAGCCCTGCTCACAGACATACAGAGTTGTTGCAATCTTCATCTATATAAAATTTCTAAAATAAAAAATAGCGTTAGGACAATTAAGCTAATGAAAAGCACCTCCAAAAAACCCACAACAAAGTAGAAGATTGTAATAAATATTCCAAACTGAATTGTAGTTTTTTTTTGAGACAAGGTCTCACTCTGTCACCCACGATGGAGTGCAGTGGCATGATCTCAGCTCACCCCCACCTCCACCTCCTGGGCTCAAGTGATCCTCCCACCTCACCTTCCCCAGTAGCTGGGATGATAATTTTTTGTATTTTTTGTAGAGAATGAGTTTTGTCATGTTGCCCAGGCTAGTCTCAAACCCCTGGGCTCAAGCCATCTGCCCATCTCAGCCTCCCAAAGTTCTGGGATTACAGGCATGAGCCACTGCGCCCAGCCTGAATTGTATCTCTTTAAACAAGCATTCAGGAGTATGAAAACCATCATAAATCAGAAATGTAAACCTGAAAATAGAATGGGCAAAAAGAAAAAATAAGAGAGAAAAGGTGAGGACTAAATTCCTGGTCAAAAATAGAGAAAACTAAAACCTTAATAAAAAGGTACTGAGGAAAACAGGAAAAGAACCAAGAGAATGAAAATGAGATAATGAGGTAAAAAAAATAATCACAGGAACAGTTGGTAAAATGGCAGGTAAACAAAGAAGGTATAACTATATGAGTAACTGAAGTTCCTAAAGAAGAAAAAGAAAATATTAGAACAGAATTAATATTTAAAACTTTAATCCAAAAAAAAATTTGCAGAAACAAAATCTGATTCTACACATTAAGAGAACCCACTAATGTAGCAAGGAAAATTGACCTGTTAAAATCAATTCTAAGATATATTATAGTAAAACTATTAGACTTTAAAAATATGAGAAGGAAAAGATCTAGGAATTCCAAACAAAAGATTCAAGCAACTTACAAGGGCGAGAAAATTAAGAGTGGCATCAGACTTCTCAGAACAACAAAACATATAGAAAGCAAGGCCACATTATAAAAAGGGAAAGTGTGAACCAAGGACTTGTTGCCACCCAACCTGTACTACCAATATTAAGGCTACAGGAGAACAATTTTTAATATGCAGGAACTCAGGGAATATTGTGGTCACCATGAGTTCTTCTTAAGAAATCCACTAAAATCTGAGCTATATCTAACCAATAGGTAAACTTCAGCAAAAAAACTGGTGGTGAAAATTATATTTTATTGTAGATCTAAGAGCAAAACGAAGTTGCAATTAAGGATTGAGGATGAAACAGACATAATGCAACTGAAAAAAATGGAAAAAGAAAGAGAAAAAGAAAAATGTAAAATAAACTTTTGACTGTTGAAATAGCAATAGATAAGAATTATAGGACGCCATTAAAAACTAACATAATAGATCATATGAACTTAAATAAGAAAACAACGAAATGAAGACATTTAAAAAAGGCATAAACGCACAAGTAGCTGCTACAACAACAAACAGCAAAGCCTAAATATCCAAAAAAAAAAATTTTAAGATGAAAAGGCAAAGAAAGCACGTCACAGAGAAATAAAGAAAAATATAACAATGTACACAGTATTTACAACATAAGAGTTGAAATCAAACATAAGTCATTAAAATTTTTTTCATTTGGCTATTAAAAAAATACCTAATAAATGCTTATTCAAGAGATAACCTAAAACAGCATAGACCAAAAAGCGAAAAAAAAAAAATTTTTTTAATTTAAAAAAAGGGATAAGCAAAGGCATACAAAGCAAACAGAAACAATAAGGAAGCAAGAGTACTGATCTTGATACTAAAGCATTAAATATGACACAGAGAAACACTGTTTAACGTTAGAAGCTGCAATTCACAATGAAGATATAACCACTGTGTACGCCTATCATCACACAGCAACTACCTTTAAAAAGTAGAAGTACAGGGATGTACAGACATACGAACATAACTTTAATAATATGTAAGACTGAAAAACACTTATAAACTTAACTGAAAACTACATACCCTGATAATAAAAACTGTACCTCCTTCACAAATGGACATAAATATTGACCAAAAAAAGTGCACACATATTAGGTAATGTAAAAAGCAACAGTGTATTTCATGAAGCAGTAATAACACAAACACTCTGATCATAATTCTAATAAAACTGGATATTAACAAAATCAAAAACAAAAACAGCATTCTACCTCAAAATTATACATTTTCCAAAAAAAGATATAAAATTACACATTTAATACCCTGAACAGAGGAAAATCTATACAGCCTTGAACATTTGTAATTCAAAAAGAACAAACTAAACCAACAGAAAACAGAGACTAGAAATAATAAAGACAAAATAAATCAGCTAGGTGGAGAACTTTAAAAATCATATCTAATTCATAAATCAAAATCCTAGAATTTTTTAAAGTAAATGAACAAGGTTAATCCAGAAAAAAAAAAAAAAAAAGGAGAAAGCACAAATTCAAAATAAGAAGCGACAAGGGAGAAGATACATTTCAACAATATAAAAACACATATTACAAAGATTATTTATTGCAGTGATATTTATAATTGTAAAATACAATCAGAAATAACCTGAATGTCCACAAATGGGAAAGTGATTGAATAAACAAGCTGTAGATCCACACAATGGAGTACTATGCAGCTCTAAAAATTAATAAAGAGCTCTCTATATCATTATAAAATATAGATATCCAGTATATACTGTTAAGTGGGAAAAACAAAATAGAAAAGAATATATTTAGTGTGTTACTTTTTGTACAGGAAAGAAGATAGACATTTATTTGTCCATTTTGTGTACAGAGAACCAAAGAATTAAATACATGAGAAATTAATCAGGGTAATCACCTAGGGAGCAGAAAATAGGGGATGGAGAAGATGAGTGGACTGGAGAAGTGATAGAAAAGATGGGAGGGATGATCAACACTTTTCTGTGTATAGCTTTCTGTATGGTTCTGACTTTTGGAATCATGTTAATGCTTCATATACTCAAAGAAATAAGGAGATCCACAAAGATGAGAAAGGAAAAAAAATCTAAGATGGAAATCAAACAAAACGAATGTCTCTGATGGTATTTCAAATGACTCAGGGAAAATTTAGGAAGAAAGGAAGACCTAACCACCAAAGTAACTTTTGAACACAGTATTTTTACTACATATTCTCAGGACATAAACAAAAGAGAACTGTAAGTAAGCACTGAATTCCAATAAGTGGGTTTGCTTTTTATAGTGTTAAGGATTAGCAATTCTAAATTACTTTTTGTGTATTCTAAGATTGAGCAAATAAGTAAGTATACTGTGAACAGCAGAAACCAGACTTCTTATTGTCAAAGGTAGTACAAATATGGAAAGGGCGGAAGGAGGCTAGAATGAACCCGGTAATGATGGCTGGAACAGGAATATGTCTTCATAGTTTCTTTTTGCTTTTGTTTTTGTTTTTTAAGATGGAGTCTTGCTCTGTCACCCAGGTTACAGTACAGTGGCACGATCTCAGCTCACAGCAACCTCTGCCTCCTGGGTTCAAGCAATTCTCCTGCCTCAGCCTCCCAAGTAGCTGGGGTTACAGGCACACACCACAGTGCCTGGCTAATTTTTGTATTTTTAGTAGAGATGAGGTTTCACCATGTTGGCCAGGCTGGTCTCGAACTCCTGACCTCAACTAATCCACCTGACTTAGCATCTGAAAGTGCTGGGATTAGAGGCATGAGCCACCATATCCAGCGTATTCATAGTTTTTATACAGAGATAGATACAGGGATACATGCATGCATGCATGCATGTGTGCATGTGTGTGCACATGGCCTGGTGTGTGTGTATATGTATATGTGTATGTGTATGCATGCCCTGGTGTGTGTGTGTGCATGTGTGTGTATGCATGCCCTGGTTCTGTCCACTTGGAGGGCTCTGACGGTTAATTTCAGTAATTTCAGGTGTTGACTTGACTGGGCCACAGGGTGTCCACATATTTGGTTAAACATTTTCTTGTTTTCTGTAAGGGTGTTTTGGATAAGATTTACATTTAACTGGTAGAGTAAATCAGTTTGCCTGCTGTAATGTAGGTGGGCCTCATCAAATCAGTCGAAAGCATGAGTAGAACAAAAAGACTGACTCTCAGTAAGAGGCATTCCTTCAGCAGGACTGTCTTCAGACTTCATTTACAACACCAGCTCTTCCTGCCTGATGGCCTTCAAACTAGAACATCAGCTCTCTCTGGGTCTCCAGTCTGCTTGCTGACTCTGCAGATCAGACTTACCAGCCTCCATGATCATGTAAGCAAATCCCTTTAAATAAATAAACAAATAAATAGACATCTCTCAGTAGCATGAGTGCCCAGATCTTGATTTCTAAATAACATTCCCCCTAAAAAGAATTAGGGCTGCTTGAAAATATCAGAGATTTCAAGGCTGGATAAGGAAAGTACAAGATGACTCTGAAACACTTGTTGCCAGAATATAAGAAAAGGCTCAGGCCAGACGCAGTGGCTCACACTTGCAATCCTAGCACTTTGTGGAGCTAAGGCGGGTAGATCACTTGGGGTCAGGAGTTTGAGACCAGCCTGGTCAACATGGTGAAACCCCGTCTCTACTAAAAATAGTACGGGTATACATCACCAGTAAAGGAACAAAACAATAGTATGGGTCTCCTGCTAAGAGATTCTGAGGACACATCACTTCAGTAGTATTTCAGTCAGAAATGCATAACCTGAATCTAATCATGAGGAAATAGCAGACAAACTCAAATGGCAAAAATATTTCTAAAAAATAACTGACTGGAATTCTTTTAAAATGTCATTTATCAGCTGGGCACAGTGGCTTATGTCTGCAATCCCAGCACTTTGGAAGGCTGAGGTGTGAGGACTGCTTGAGACCAAGAGTTTAAGGCCAGCCTTGGAAACATAGTGAGAGCTCATCTCTTTAAAAAAAAAAAAAAAAAAAAAAAAAAGTCATATTATGAAACACAAAGGAAGACTGAGGAAGTGTTCTATATTAAGGAAATTAAAGAGACATGAAAATCAAAAGTAATACATATAATCCTGAACTGGAACCTATACCAGAGGAAACAGTTTCTCTTTTACTTAAAAGGAAATTAGGAAATACTGCAAAATTTAAATAAATTCTAGAGAGTATTGCATCAATGTTAAGTTCCTGATACTGATGATTATATTGTGGTTATATATTTTTTAAAAATCCTTGTTTGGGGGACATACTTAGGAATAAAGGGACATAAGTATTTAGGGGCTAAGGGGCATAATATCTACAAATTACTCCCAAATGGTTCAGAAACAAATACTGCCTCATGAAAATATGAAACCAAGTATGGTAAAAAGTTAACATTAGGAGAATGTGGAGTGAACCCTACATGGTAATTCTTTGAATTGTCTTTGCAATTTTTCTATAAGTCTGAAATTATTTCAAAATAAAATAAATTTAGGTAAAATTACAGTCAGAAGTCACTAGCTTTTCTACATTATTCCTCAACATATGTCCAAACCCACATACATATTATAAAAACCAAAGGCAAAAATCTAAGAAAAGCCTCAAGTTATTCTTTTCCTGTACCGTCTACATACAAATGGCACACAGCCTGCTGATTCTATCCTCTTCTCAACAGCACTATTGCCTCAAATACCTATTACCTCGGAAACGTTTCCTGACTCCAGACTCAACCGCCTTTACCCACTTGCAAAATTAATTCTCTCACTCAATTTGAAAATCCCGAATGGTCCTCCACAGCCAATTCTTTTACAAGACTTAAGTCTTTTCCAGATCATCCTCCTGCCTCTCTCTCCACTTCATGTTTTTCTCATTAGCAAGAAACCAAGTGCAACTCTCTGAACTTGCAACTGTTTCACGGTTTGAGCCCTGGCCTATGATGTCATCTTTGCTGAAACATCATTACTACAATCCTTTGTCCATGAAATTTGTACTCATGCTTTAACCTTATCTTAGATTCACCTTCTCTGTGAAACCTTCCCTGACACAACACTCAAGGGGAGAATGAGTACCCATTCTCTCCCTCCTCAGTGCTACCATTTACCTTCCACTCTATTATTATGATTATTATTCATCATCATCTATCTCCCCTTCTAACAAGAGCTCACTGACAGAAGGAACCATATCATTTTTACTTGTTGAATTACTTAAGATATGATATGAACTCAAACAGTGTTTATTACAATGAGCAATTATATGTAGCCAGGTGTGGTGGCTCACATCTGCAATCCCAGCACTTTGGGAAGCTGAGGCAGGAGGACTGCTTGACCCCAGGAGTTCAAGACCAGCCTGGGCAACATAGTGAGACCTCATGTCTTTAAAAAAAAAAAAAAAAAAAAATGCTGGGCATGGTGGCGCATGTCTACAGCCCTAGCTACTTGGGAGGCTGAGGTAGGAGGACCACTTGAGCCCAGGAGTTTGAGGTTACAATGAGCTACAATTGTGTCACTGCACTCTAAGCCGGGCAACACAGAGAGATCCTGTCTCTAAAAAATTATTTTTAAAAATTATATGTATATATACATACATACTACCTGAGCATATAGTAAAGGGTAGATGTTAAGAAAGCCTCAATCTGTATGTTGACAAGTAAAATCTAAGAAAATGAAGAAATAATTTTCAGGAGATAAATATTTAAATAGGGGAGACAACCCGTGCTCTTACTTGTAATTTAATATGTAAGAACAAGTCCTAGACTTAATTTTTTCACACTCATCTTTGAAAAAAAATCTGATGTAGTTTTTTTTTCATTTGTATTTGCTATAGTTTGATGATTCAGAACACTTTGGGGTTCACAGGCTTTACAATCATGAGTTGGGACCAAAATAAATGTATGTAAATAGAATAATATACAACCATATTTTACCAAGTAGTTTTACTTGGTGATATTTAAGTGCAAGGATCATCTTTTTGGTCAAAGTGTTTTAAAAGCAGTAATTCCTGATTTAAAATCAAGTCTATAAAAATATCTAATTAGGTCTTAATCTTATTTTCTTGATCTAAAACCAAACCGATTATATAATCTTCTATCAGAAAAATGTTTAAAAGAAAACACTGCAAATGTTACACTTGCCCTCCTTTCTAATATATTACAGGGACAAATGAAATTATTTTCTAATCCTAAAACAGAGATCCTTAAATCACTAATGACATGAGAATCCATATGAAAGCTTCTGTGAAAAAAAAATACCATGACACACAAATATCCATCATCATACCTACAGAAATTAGCACTGTTTTTGCTGTCTTCTTGTGTTTTAATACCCCATTCTCCTGTTTTTCCCGATGACCTTCTGATGTTCACTTTGTATTACACTTTTTGGGGGACTTGGCGTGATTTGATCCTTGTTTACCTGGCCCTTCGCACATTTCCATCATAGCCTACATTTCCGGGCATAAAATTTAGCATGTATTAAAAACATGTGCTTTACAAAGTCAGGCACTGAGCCAGTTTTTATTTACCATTGTGTGTGTGTCCCTTCCCTACAAGTCCCAAGCATACTGTCAGTGAACATAAGACAAATAGCTAAGTTTGGAGATATTTTTAAGGGCTAATTTTTATAAAGATTTATTTTCTTTTGAAATAAGGAAAGTGATTATTTTCCATGGTCCCTTCTGTCAGTAAGCTCATTTCCAAACTTGTAATATGACACATATGCCAAATATAGAAGCATAAAGGGTAACTTCAAAATCTGCCCTCAATGTTTGAGTACAGAGACTTGCCCCACCCCTGCTCATCAGAGACAAGAGTCCATGGGAGTCGGTATCTTTATCTCCTGCCAGAATGACAGAAATCCAGTCATGGCATACAAATTTGGAAACGAAACTGTAAGTATTAATTGTAAGTTGACCTTTTGAGCAATACAGGGGTTATAGGCACCTACCCTCCACATAGTCAAAAATCCACATATAACTTTAGACTCCCCAAAAACTCAACTACTAAGAGCCTACTGCTGACCAGAGCCTTACCAATAACATAAAACTGATTAACACATATTTTGTGTGTTATATGTATCATATATAATATTCTTAGAATAAAGCTAGAGAAAAGAAAATGTTATTAAGAAAATCATAAAAAAGAGAACACATATTTACTATTCATTAAGTGGAAATGGATCATCAAAAACGTCATCATCCTTGTTGTCTTTACATTGAGTCAGTTGAGAAGGTGAAGGAAGAGGAAAGGTTGGCCCTGCTGTCTCAGGGGTGACAGATGTAGAAGAAAATTCACATAAAGTGAACCCACCTGGTTCAAACCTGTTGTTCAAGGATCAACAGTATAATCATACTATTAAGTCCATAGAAAACTTTAGGCATAATAAAAATTAATGCCTTCTCATGGCCTTAGAAATCCTGTCATGATCAAATTTCTTCAAAATTCTTGGATTCCATAAAAAATATATATTAAAGTTACAGCATATACATTTAGAAAAACAAAATCTGACAAATACTTTGACAATTATCTAATAATGTTCTTACTACCATTCCTAGAGATTTACCTAACATGAAGCATCAGCCCCTTTAAAGTAGTCCCCTCAGTCATGCCAGTTTCTGTAAGAAACTAGAAATTTATTGCTTAATAAATTACTATGTGTAGGGAAAAAAGTCAGTGTCATTTTATAATTCTTCCCGTGCTTTGAAGTCATAATATAATGAACCAAATTGAGTATATGGCCCTAAAATAAATAATGAACTAGAGCACCTAATTTCTTCTTTCTCAGAGGAAAGTCTTTGTTGTCACAAAGTTAATTGAATTCTTATCTTTGAGTCTATTTTTTCTCTATGTTCTTTATTAACTGACCTCTTTTCTCCTTTTTTTCTTCCTCTGCCTTGCCCTTGTTTCCTTATCCCCAACTTTTATTATTAGAAACTGAAAGTCTGTCAGTCTCTTAAATTAAATACATTAACTACTTAGATGCCAAATGTTTACACCAGTTTTATCATAAGATTCAAGAGTGTTTCATATATTAATCACGACTAATGTTTGATTTCTCTGCTGTAGCAGTAAATTCTTTATTATCTATATTCGTGCCAACTACGTATCTTAGTATCTGACAAAAAGTAAACACTCGAAGAGAGATTAAGACTATTAATTCAACAAAAAATTCTACAGTATCAATGGATTATATAGGATGCTATATGCTCTGTACTGTTCCTGCAACCACCTTTTAAAAAAATCAGTAAGAGAATTTTAAAAAATCTTTGAGAGAACAATCTTGAATTTTGTTATTTCACATTGTCTACAGAAATTTAATTATTGCCACAAAATGTTTTCTTCCTTTTGCAAACCAGCTCATAATTCATATAATGACTCACCTGGATGAGTCATCTGCAGGAAGTACAAGGGTTTTTTTTTTTTTAATCTGCTAAGGTAAAAACTTTGAAGTATAAAGTTAAAAGCTGCACAGCTGGAAGCATTCCGGGAAAGAACTTCAAAAGTGACTGAAACTACTGGTGTTCACTTATATTTTAACCCAGCTATATATTAGAATCATTTGGGGAGCTTTTAAAAAAAGTCAATGCGAGAGCCCCAGTTCAAATCAACTGAATGGAAATCTCTGGGTTTAGACCTAGGCACGGCAATTATTTCAGAGCTCCCCAGGTAAACAACATATGCAGCTAGGATTCAAAACCACTGGCCAAGTCTTTATCATTATTAAGATAGATTAAAATAAGGAGGTATCATTTAGCACTACTAATGCTTTATTCTTAAAGAAATGCCATTTAACTAAATATAAACCTTAAATTATCTACCATTCCAATGTTTAAGTCCAATATTCAACAAAGAGTAGATGCTCCACAATCAGTGGCTGGTGATACTGATATATTAACAACCAAATTTACAATCATTACCTTACTTTAGAAGGACAAACTATTCTAGTGCAGAACATAATATTTTGACATTTTTCAATAGTTTCAGCTTCACATCTTCTGGAACAACTGATGATCCAGTCAAACACCTAATAGCTTGCAAATTACAAGGTGATGGGGTACATAGCCTTGAGATGAAGGATTGGGGCATTTTAGACAGAGGAACAAATTGACCAAGGTCATGGTATAGAGAGAGTAGAAACGCAGAATCCTATAGAATTCTATAGAACATCAAATGGTATGATAGAGACACACAGGAGTAGCTGGAAGAGGAGAGAAAAGCTAAGATTCTGTATAGATTAAAAAGCTCTCTGAATAACAGACTAAGAAACTTAGATGATGATCTATAGGCAACAGAGAGTCACTGGAGGTTTTCTAAAAGGAGTGACTTGGTGTTCTACTTCCTGGAAGATGGATAGATATAGTTTTTCCTACTCCTCTCACCAAGTACAAATAAAAGTGCTACATATTACATATAAAACAAGCATAAGAAGTCTGTGAATGGTAGAGAAAGGAATGCAGACTGACTAGGGGCCTCAGGACCCAAGGAACAACTCAGTGGTAAGTTTCCCTTGAGTTTTCGTTTTGCCTAATCACATCTCAGACTTGCAGCTGTAAAACTGGCAACCTGGAAATACCAACAGGGGAAGACAAAAATAAAGCCTCAACAAAAGCCTCCAGTCAAAAGACCAGGAAGGAGGAGTCCAGCAGGAAAGACAATTTTTAGACAAAAATAGTGCTACTCTAGCCAAAACTATACAAAACACTGGCCTCATCCTCACCCATGCCAGAAGGTCAGGTGGAGGGCCTAGACTTCCATTCTCGAAAGTCTGTAAGGAAGCATATAATACCCCTCAGGAGTATGAAGTGAGAGAAAGCCAAGTAGGGATCCAACACATTCATCTAGTAATGATCTCCCACCTCCAACATTCTCCATCTCTGTTGTGTGAGTGGAGCCCACATGGGGCGCTGTTAGAATGAGCTGACAATGATTTTAAAGCATCCATGATGAAAAGGCTTCCACAAGGAATTATGAACGTGTTTAAAACAAATAAAACAACAGAAAGCCTCACTAAGAAAACACACAGTCTTGGCAACCTAACAGAAAATACAAGAGAACCAAATGGAAATTTTAGAACCAAAAAATACAATAATCAAATAAAAGTGCAGTAAATGGGATCAAAAGCAGAATGAGGGCACAAACGAAGGAATCAATAAAACATAGTAGAAATTGCATGATAATAACAAGAACACAGACTGAACAACAAATGAACAGATCCTCAAGGACCACTGAGACTATATGAAAGACCAAACATTTGTTCATTGGAGTCCCAGAAGTAGAGGAGAAAGGGAAGGGAGGATTGAAAAAGTACTTGAAGAAATTAAGGGCTAAAAACTTCCCTAATTTGGCAAACAATCCAAAGACACAGAAGGTGAATGAAGCAGAAAGAGGAGGGACACAGAAAAAAAAATCTGGGCCAAGTTATACCCTAATTAAACTTTTGAAAACTAAAGACAAAGAAAGCATTCAAAAAATAAATGAAATCTTATCTACAAGAGAAAAGAAAAACGATTCAAATGAAAGCAGATTTCTCATCAAAAACCACCAACTGAAGTGGCTCATGATGGGGGCTCAAGCAGGAAGACTGCTCAGGCCAGTTCAATACCAGTCTTGGCAATATAGCAAGATTCTCATCTTCAAAAAAAAAAATTTAGGGCCGGGCGCGGTGGCTCATGCCTGTAATCCCAGCACTTTGGGAGGTCAAGGCGGGCGGATCACAAGGTCAGGAGATCGAAACCATCCTGGCAAACATGGTGAAACTCTGTCTCTATTAAAAACACAAAAAATTAGCTGGGCGTGGTGGCAGGCACCGTAGTCGCAGCTCCTGGAGAGGCTGAGGCATGAGAATGGCGTGAACCCGGGAGGTGGAGCTTGCAGTGAGCGGAGATTGTGCCACTGCACTCCAGCCTGGGTGACAGAGCAAGACTCTGTCTCATAAAAAAATAAATAAATAAAAATTAAAAAATAATAAATTAATTCAGAACAGGCAGGAAGGCCTAGACAGAGCAATTAAGCAAGAGAAATAAGAGGCATATATCTAAGAAAATAAGCCAAATTATCTCTTATCATTGTAATATGATTTTATACCTAGAAAACACTAAAGCCTCCATCAAAAGGCTCCTAGAACTGACAAACGGGCTCAGTAGAGTTTCAGGATACAAAAACAATGTACGAAAATCAGTAGTACTTCTACACACCAATAACATTGCAGGTGAGAGTCAAATCCAAAACACTATCCCATTTACAATGCCACACACACAAAAATAAAATACGTAGGAATACATCTAACCAAGAAGGTAAAAGATCCCTACAGAAAGAACTATAAAACACTACTTAAACAAGTTATAGAGAACACAAACTAATGGAAAAACATTATATGTTCATGAATTAGAATAATCAACATCATGAAAATGGCCATACTGCCCAAAGCAATCTACAGATTTAATGCAATTCCAATCAAACAACCAATATCATTTTTCACAGAATTAGAAAAAACTATTCTAAAATTCATCTGGAACCAAAAAAGGACCCAAGTACCCAAAGCAATTCTAAGCAAAAAGAACAAAGCCAGAGGTATTACATTACGCAACTTCAAACAATACTATAAGGCTACAGTAACCAACACAGCATGATACTGGTACAAAAACAGACACATGGACAAATGGAACAGAAAAGTGAACCCCAAAATACAGACAAACCTCAGCCATCTGCTCTTGGACAATACAAGCAATGGGAAAGGACTCCCTATTCAGTAAATGCTGCTGGGATAACTGGCTAGCCATGTGCAGAATGAGACCGGACAGTACCTTTCACTATATACAAAAATTAACTCGAGATGGATTAAAGACTTAAATGTAAGACCTAAAAGCATAAAAATCCTACAAGAAAACCTAGGAAATACCATTCTAGACATCAGCCTTGGCAACATGACTAAGTCTTTAAAAGCAACTGCAACAAAAACAAAAATTGACAAGTGGGACCTAATTAAACTAAAGAGTTTCTGCACAGCAAAAGAAACTATCAACATAGTAAACAGACAACCTACAAAATGGAAGAAAACATTCACAAATTATGTATCTGACAAAGGTCTAATATCCAGAATCTATAAGGAACTTAATTCAACAAGCGAAAAACAAACAACCCTATTAAAAAGTGGGCAATAGACATGAACAGACATTTCTCGAAAGAAGACATACAAGCAGCCAACAAACCTGAAAAAAATGCTCAATATCACTAGTCATCAGAGACATGCAAACATACCTGCCAGAATGGCTATTATTAAAAAGTCAAAAAAAATGACAGATGATGGCAAGGCTGCAGAGAAAGGATAACGTTTACATACTGTTAGTGGGAATGTAAACTGGTTCAGCCACCAGTGGGGAAAGTAGTTTGGAGATTTCTCAAATAACTTAAAACAGGACTACCATTCGACCCAGCAATCCCATTACTAGGTATATATCCAAAAGAAAATAAATTGCTCTACCAAAAAGACACATGCACTTCTATGTTCATTGCACCGCTATTCACAATAGCAAAGACATAGAATCAATCTAGGCACCCAACAATGGTGGACTGGATAAAGAAAATGTGGACAAATATACCATGGAATACTACATAGCCATAAAAAAAGAAGGAAATCAAGTCCTTTGCAGCAATATGGATGCAGCTAGAGGACATCATCTTAAGTGAATTAACAAAGAAACAGAAAACCAAACACCACATGTTCTCAGTTGTAAGTGTGAGCTAAACTATGGGTATACAGAGACATAATGATAACAAGAGACACTGTAGCTACCGGGGGCGGGGCGGTAAGGGCTGAAAAACTACCTATTGGGTACTTTACTCACTACTTGGGTGACAGGACCATTCATACCCCAAACTTCAGCATCATGTACTACACCCATGTAACAAACTACATGTGCACCCATATGTACCCCATGGATCTAAAAGTTGAAAGTATTTAAAAAAAAAATATATATATATATATATGAGGTGGTGTACACTTGTATCCTAGCTACTTAGGAAGCTCCAGCAGGAGCCTCACTAAGCCCAGTACCTTGGGGCTGCAGTGAGCTATGATCTTGCAACTACACTCCAGCCTGGGTGACAGTGCAAGATGTCATCTCTAAACAAAATGAATGAATGAATTTTTTAAGAAAACAAAACCAGCTGGGTGTGGTGGCTCACACCTGTAATCCCAGCACTTTGCAAGGCCAAGGCAGGTGAATTGCTTGAGATCAGAAGTTCAAGACCAGCCTGGCCAACATGGTGAAACCCTGTCTCTACTAAAAATACAAAAAAATTAGCCAGGCATGATGGCGCACGCCCGTAGTCCTAGCTACTCAGGAGGCAGAGGCAGGAGAATCATTTGAATCCAAGAGGTGGAGGTTGCAGTGAGCCAAGATTACACCACTGCACTTCCGCCTGGGAGATAGAGGGAGACACTGTCTCAAAAACCAAAAACAAAAACAAAAAAAACATGGATGCCAGAAGAGAGTGGTACAATATTTTTCAAGTGATGAAACAAGACTATCAACCCAGAATACTATATTCAGTAAAAATATATTATAGGCTAGAGGGAGAAATCAAAACATTCTCAAAGGAAGAAAAACTAAGCAAAACTTTTACTGACATATATACCGCAAAAGAATGGCTAAAAGAAAATTTCTAAATAGATAATGGTAAAAGAGGAAACCACAGAAGAGTGGGAACAAACAAACAAAAAAAGGTAGTAAGCAAAAATAAGGGAAAATACAATAGGCTTCCCTTGTCTTGAGTTGTCTAAAATATGTTTGACACCTGAAACAAGGATATAACTGTCTGACATGATTCTAAATGTCTGTACAGGAAACACTGTAAGACAATTACATTACAAATAGGGTAAAGAGCCATAAAGGAGGTAAGGTTTCTACACTTCACACAAACTGGTTAAATGATGACAACAGTAGACTGTAATAAATTATGTATATAATATTAATACCTAGAGCAACCACCAAAAAAGATACACAAAGAGATACACTCAAAAACAAAACACATAAATCAAAACAGTATTCTAAAATATGCTTGCTGGGTATGCTGGCTCATGCCTGTAATCCAGCATTTTGGAAGGTTAAGGCAAGAGGATTGCTTGAGTCCAGGAGTTTGAGATCAGCCTGGGCAACACAGCATGTTGGCAACATAGCAAGACCCTACCTCTACAAAACATTTTTTAAAATTAGCCAGATGGGCTGGGCACATTGGCTCACATCTGTAATCGCAGCACTTTGGGAGGCTGAGGCAGACAACTCACAAAGTTAGGAATTCAAGACCAGTCTGGCCAATATGGTGAAACCCCATCTCTACTAAAAATACAAAATTAGCCAGGTGTGGTGGCACATGTGTGTAGTCCCAGCTACTTGGGAAGCTGAGGCAGAAGACTCGCTTGAACCCAGGAGGTGGAGGTTGCAGTAAGCCGAGATCTCGCCATGGCACTCCAGCCTGGGCGACAGAGGAAGACTCTGTCTCAAAAAAAAAAAATTAGCCAGATATGGTGGCACACACCTATGGTCCTAGCTACTTAGGGGGCTGAGGTGGGAGGATCACTCAAGCCCAGTAGCTATAGTGAGCTGTGATGGCACCAGTGCACTCCAGCCTGGGCAACAGAATGAAACCTTGTCTCAACAAAATAAAATATGCTCAAAGAACCCATAAAAAGGGAGGAAAAAGAAAACAGATAAGAGAAACAGAGATGAATAGAAAATAAAATGGCAGACGTAAGCCTTAACACAGCAACAACTACAGTAAATATATTAGTGTAAATATAGTCATTAAAAAACATGTTAATAGAGTAGATTAAAAAACATGACCCAACTAATTGCTCCCTACAAGAAACTCACTTCAAATATACTAAAAAGGCAAGCTAAAAGTAAAAGGATGGAAAAAATAAATCATGTAAACATTAACCAGGCCGGGCCGGTGACTCATGCCTATAACCCCAACACTTTGGGAGGGCGAGGCAGGCGGACCACGAGGTCAGGAGTTCGAGACCAGCCTGGTCAGTGTGGCGAAACCCCGTCTCTACTAAAAATACAAAAATTAGCTGGGTGTGGTGGCGTGCACCTGTAATCCCAGATACTCAGGAGGCTGAGGCAGGAGAATTGCTTGAACTCAGGAGGCAGAGGCTGCAGTGAGCCGAGACCATGCCACTGCATTGCAGCCTGGGTGACAGAATAAGACTCCGTCTCAAAAAAAAAAAAAAAAATTAACCAAAGAAAAGTGAGAATGGCTATGCCAGAGATAGAGATGTACATTTTATAATGATAAAAGGGCCAATTCAACAAGAAGACATAGCAATCCTAAATGTGTACGCACCAAATAACAAAGTTGAAAAATATGTGAAGCAAAAACTAAAGAACCAAAAAGACAGACAAACGCACAGTTATAATTGTAGATATCTCTTCAATATCTCTTGCTTTCTTTCTCTCTCTCTCTCAACAAGTGTCTATCGAACAACTACACAGAGAATCAACAAGGATGCAGAAGAACTCAACACTACATCAACCAACCAGATCTAATCAACATTTATAAAACAATCCACCACAAAAAAGCAGAATACAAATTGCTTTCCAAATGCACATGGATCACAAACTAAGATAGATCATACCAAGACAGACCTGAGCAATAAAGCAAATTTCAACAAACTTAAAATAACAAAATCATACAGAATCTCTTCTCTGACCCAAATGGACTCAAACTGGAAATCAATAACAGAAAGATAAAAGAACAATCTTCAACCACTTAGTAACTAAGTAACATTTCTAAAAAATCTCATGAGAAGGTGGCAGAGTGAAAGTAGGTTAGTGGTAAAACTCATTAGAAAGATCTACTCAGCAGTCTGCCCAAATCCAACTTTGAGGAGTTTATGAAATAGGAATTAGTCTCCCATTATATATATATATATATATATTTTTTTTTTTCTCTACTTTGTCCATGTTGAGGATTGTCTCCCACTTTCAGATTCCACTTGGGCATATATTCTTTTATTATCGACCTAGGTAATATGTATAACTATAATAGCAGTCAAGGCTGGGCACATATTTTTAAAGTATTTATTTTACTTGTTTTTCTAATTGAAAAATAATTGTACATATTCACGGGATACATAGCAATGTTCTGATATATAACGTATGCTGATGAGATCAAGGTAGTTTTTTTTTAAATTTAATTCCAACTTAGTATACATTATGTAAGACCATTTCATCCAATAAAAGCCTAAGTCTAGATGCTGCATGAGGGATGGGGCATATTAAAAATAAATAAATGAAGCATAAGTTCTTATAACATTTACAAAAGTCTAGAAAACTCAGCTTCAGAAGATGGAAGTTGCCCAAAGTTTTGTTTGTTTTTGTTGTTGTTTTTTTTAAGATACAGGGTCTTTCTTGCTCTGTCACCCAGGCAGGAGTGCAGTGGCACCTTCCTAGCTCACTGCAGCCTAGAACTCTTTGTCTCACACAACCCCTCCCACGTCAGCTCCTAAGTAGCTAGGACTACAGGCATGTACCACCACACCTAGCTAATTTGTTAATTCTTTTTTTTTTTTTTTTTTTTTTTGTAGAGACAACATCTCGTTATGTTGCCTAGGCAGGTCTTGAACTCCTAGGTTCAAGGGATCCTCCTGCCTTGGCCTCCCAAAGGGCTAGGGTTACAGGCATGAACCACCATGCCTGGTTAAAGGATGTTATTTCTGACAGTGTTAGTTAGGATGGTAAATAATTAGCAATGGCTTAAATGTACAGTAGATACACGAATAAACAGCAATTTACACTACCTAAGAGCCAAATAGGAAGTCTCAAGGGAAATAAAAAAACATATTGAACTGAATGAAAAATGAAACTACAATATATCCAAATACATGGAACATAGCTAAGGCCATGCTAAAGGGAAATTTATAGCACTAAATGTATACATTAGAAAAGAGGAAAAAAATTTCAAAACAATAATTTAAGCTTCCATCTCAAGAGCAAAATAAACCCAAAGCAAGCAGAAGGGGAAAAAAAGAAAAAAAAAAAAAAAAAAAAAAAAAAGAGAGACAACACAGATTACCAATATTTCGAATGCAGCAGAGATATCATGGCAGCCTCTGAAGACAGCAAGAGAGAGTACTACGAACACCTCTACACACTTTGATTAAATGGGCCACTTTCTCAAACTATCACAATCCATCTAATATAAAATAGATAATTTGAATAGTTCTTTAGTTATCAAGTAAAATAAATTCATAATTTATAAAACTCAAAAAGAAAAAAGAAAAAAGAAATCTCCAAGCCCAGGTGGAGAAGTCTACAAAATATTTTAAAAGGAATTAACACCAATTCTACACAGTCTCTTCCAGAAACAGAAGAGAATTGTCCATGTTGAAGATTGAAACAGAAAAGAGAAACAGAAGAGGAGGGAACACTTTCCATTTCATTTTATTAAGTTAATAATACACTAATGCCAAAACTAGGCAAAGATATGAATATAAACCTAAGAATCCTAAACTAAATATTAGCAAATAGTATTCAGCAATACACAGCAAGATTATACAAAGTAATCAAGTGGGGTTTATTGTAGGGATGGCAAGTTGACTGAATATTGGAAAATCATATTAACAAGCTAAAGGAGGTAACAATCACATAATCATGAACTCTTGCAAAAAAAGCAATAGGCAAAATTCAGTACCTACGAAACCTCTTAGAAAAATATGAATAAAGGGGAACTTCATCAACTTGATGAAGAGTTTGCATTAAAAACTTAAAGCTAATATTATATTCAATTGTGAAAGACTGAATACTTTGTCCTAAGATAAAGAACATGGCAGCCAGGCACAGTGGCTCAGACTTGTAATATCAGCACTTTGGGAGGCCAAGGTGGGAAAACTGCTTTAGCTCAGGAGTTCAAGACCAACCTGGTCAACATAGGGAAATCCTGTCTGAAGAACAACAAAAACAAAAACAAAAAACAAAAAAATTAGCTGGGTGTGGTGGTGCCCACCTGTGGTCCTAGCTACTCAGGAGGCTGAGGTGGAAGGATCACTTGAGCCCAGGAGGTCGAGGCTGCACTGAGCCATAATTACATCACTGCACTCAGCCTGGGTGACAGAGTGAGACCCTGTCTTTAAAAAAAAAAAAAAAAAGAAAAAAAAAGAACATCGCAAGTATGTCTACTTTCGCCAATCTTTTCAATACAGTTCTGGAAGTTCTAATCAGTGCAATAACAAGGGAAGGAAATAAAAGGCATACAGATAAAAGAAAAGAAGTAAGACTACCCCTATTTGCAAATAATTGCCTATATAGGAAATCCCAAGAAATCTAGCAAAAAATCCTAGAACTAGTGAGTTCTGTACGGCTGCAGGATATAAGACAAACATATAATACTAGCAATGAACATATGAACAATGAAATTTAAAAAACAATACCATTTATAATCACTCCAAAAAAATTAAATACTTAGTTATAAATCTAACAAAATATGTATAATACTTGTGTGCTGGAAACTACAAAATACTGATGAGAGAAATCAAAGACCTATAAAACACTGACAGACATAACATATTCATGGATTTGCAGACTCACTATAGAAATGTGCCAATTATCTCTCAATTTATATGAGTTAAATGCAATTCCTAGCATAATTCTATCAAAATTCTTTGTAAATATAGAAAAAAAATTATCCTAAAAGTTACATACAGAGGCAAAGAAAGACTACGTAAAACAATTTTGGAAAACAATACAGTAGAAGGAATCAGTTAACCCAATAAATGAATAAAACAGGAAAACTCAGAAATAGAAACACACAAATATGCCCAATTGCTTTTTGACAAAGGTACAAAAACAACTCAATGGAGAAAGATTGCCTTTCCTACAAATGGTGGTGGAGCAACTGAATATCCACAGGCAAAAAGAAAGAAAGGACGGACGGACGGACGGAAGGAAGGAAGGAAGGAAGGAAGCAAAGAAAGAAGAACCTTGACCTAAGTCTCACACCTTATACAAAACCGATCATGGACTTAAATGAAAAGTGAAAAACTGTAAAACTTTTAGAAGAAAAGTTTTCCAAAATTTTCAGGATCTAGAGCTGGAATTTCATCAAAACTAAAAACATTTGTTCTGTGAACAACCATCTTAAGAGAATGAAAAGACAAGCTATAGAGTGGGATAAATTACTTAACAAACCACATATTCAACAAAGAACTAGTTTCTAGAATATATAGAGAAGGCTTGAAACCCACCAGTTTAAAAAAAAAAAAATCCAAATAGAAAACAGGCAGAAGGGCAGAAGTCATGAACAGACATCTCATCAAAGAGGATATACAGATGACGAGCACATGAAAAGATGTTCAACATCATTAGCCACCAGGAAAATACAAATTAAAACCATAGTGAGACATCACTACAAACCTATCACAATGGCTAAACAAAACAAAACAAAACAGTGAAGAATCAAATTGCAAAAAAACTGGATCACTCATATTATTATTCTCCTAGAGCAACCATAACAAAATACTACAGACTGGGTAGCTTAAACAGCAAAATGTCTTTTCTTACAGTTCCGGAGGTTAGAAGTCCACGATTAAGGTATCAGCAGGTTTGGTTTCTTCTGAGGTCTCTTTCTTTGGCTTGCAGGTACTATCTTTTTTCTGTGCCCTTTCATGGTCTTTCTTTTGTTTGCACATATCCCTGGTGTCTCTCTGTGTGTTCAAATTTCTTCTTTTAAGGATATCAGTCAGATGGATTAGGGCCCACTCTAAAGACCCAATTTCAACAAAAATCACTTTTTAGAAAAATCTGTTTCCAAATACAATCACATTCTGAGGTACTAGGGGTTAGGGCTTCAACATATGAAATTTGTGGGGATATAATTCCATCTTTAACATTCATATATTGTTAGAGGGAATTTAAAATATTAATAGTACAGACACTATGGAAGACAGTTTGGCAATCTCTTTAAAACCTAAACATGCAACTACCATACAACTTGGCAATTGAACACTTAGGCATTCATTCCAGAGAAATGAAGAGTGATGTTTACACAAAAACCTATACATGACCGTTTACAGCAGCTTTACTCATAAGAGTCAAAAGCTAGAAACAGCCTAGATATCCTTCAATGGGTGAATAAACCGTGGTACATCCATACCACAGAATACTACTCAGCAATAAAAAAGGAACTATGGAAACAGAGTAATAACCTGTGTATGAATCTCCAGTGAATTATGCTGAATTAAAAAAAAATCCCAAAA
Source organism: Papio anubis (assembly GCF_008728515.1). Lineage (NCBI taxonomy): Eukaryota > Metazoa > Chordata > Mammalia > Primates > Cercopithecidae > Papio > Papio anubis. The sequence continues at coordinate 62,935,022 of NC_044985.1, forward strand.
ATATATATACAATAAGATCCCATTTATACAGGACTCTTGAAATGACAAAACTATAGAAATTGGAGAATAATGGCTGCCAGGTATTAAGGAGGAAGTAGTGAGTGAGAAGGAACTGGGTGTGGCCACAGAAAGAAACTCTTTATATCTTGCTACACATGGGTGGGAAACTTACCCGAAATCTTTTTTGTACTTTCTAATATTTGAATGCTGTATTCTAAAATAAAGTACAAGAATAATAATGGTCACACAGGGGTGGATGAAGATATATTAGTTACCATATGTGGAATGATTAAGGAGGGCCAGGTTCTGTCTAATCCAGACCTGTCCTTGCTCCAACACCAGTGCTTCCAATCACCAGTCTATGCTCAATGTTTAAATGTCACCCAAAGCAACAACTGCAGGGTCCAGCACTATCCTGCACAAGAGATGTACTACAGACTGAATGTTTGTGTCCTCCCCCACAAATTCATACATTAAAATCCTAACACCTAATGTGAGAGTATTAGGAGATGAAGCCTTTGGTAGGTTATTAGTTCATGAGGGCAGAGACCTAATCAGTGAGATTTATATTCTTATAAGAGATCTGGAGAGTTCCCTTGCCCCTTTTCCCATGTGAAGATACAGAAAGAAGATGGTCAACTACAAACCAAGAAGCTGGCCCTCACCAGACACAAAATCTGTCATAATTGGATCCTGGATTTCCCAGCCTCCAAAACCGTAAGAAATAAATTTTTCTTGCTCATAAGCCACCCAGAATATGGTATTCTGTTATAGCACCCTGAATGGACTAAGACCAGATGTAAATTATAAAATTATCTCTCCTATCAACATTCTTACTTCCACAGTATCTGATGTCAGCAAAGTGTTAAGGAGAATGGCAATAATTTGCTTAAATGATTCACACTAAGGTATGAGTAATTGATAGGCTTAAATATTCTCTCAAAGTTCAAAAGCAGTTTAGCTCAAATAACATTTGAACGGAAACTGTATGTTCAGAGCAGAATTAAACTGTAGTACAGGTGTTGTCAACTGCTTAATTCAGAGGCCCTAACGCATCCACTCACTCTATTTCTAATCTTGGAGTTCTTAGGTATTTTGAAAGTAAATGGGATACAAATACTAAATTATAAAGTAGTAGTGGCTTACGCCTCACCACAACTCAAGATGCGTATCTGGTTAGCTGCCTGTCCTACTGGGGGAAATCTCTGGTATACAGCTTTCATCTGGCTGTGAGTAAAGGTAATTCAAGATCTAGTAAAAACTGTAAAAATCCCTGTTTGTCTTCTGAGCTGCCTTTAAGCTCCCCTTTCTCTCATCTTTCCAGTTCTCTATAGCATCCTTTCTACCTCCTGCCTCAGAAGTCCACTATTTTCCACCTTCCTCTATCAAATCAGAAAAAGATTTAAACAAGGACTGAACTGTCTTTTTAAATGCTTGTCTTGCACTTCAAGGCAGCTAAGAGGTATTTTTACCTTTTGGTTTGACTTGGTTAAATTGAGGAAGTAGGGGCTTTATTTGTTTTTTATTTTGCTGGGTCCACTAGAAAAATTGTTTCAGTACAAATACTACATCTGGGAGAATTTGGCCCAAAAAGTTAATAGTTGACTTGACCTCTCTTTTGTCCCTGCCACTCTTTTAAACTTAATTATTCAGAACCCAAGACTCAAGTTGCAAAGATTCAGATGTTATTTTCATAGTGTCTACTTCCCTCCCCTGGTTTGATACCCCTTTCCTTCTTTCAGCATGGTGACCATTTTTGTATATCTTCCTCCCTTCCAACCCCCAGGAATCTGTTCATCTGTTCTCACATCCCAAAGTTCTTACAGCCTCCATCCGGTGAGGAGTAAATGAACTATAAAAGTCTGGGGAGAAGAGAGGCATAAAATACATAGGTGGTTAGGCTGACCTCACAGACTTCCAAACATAAAACTCAAACATGGGAAAAGAGCAAAGGACCACCACCACTACTACTCCCATCCAGCTGACAAAAAGTAAGATTCAACACTTTTGTTTTTTAGAGTGTATGTCTTAAAATAAATCACCAGTACTTCTTAAAACTTCCATTAAAAAAAAAAAAACCTCGGAAAAACTGTCAAGAGGAGACTAAGGAGAAATGACAACTAAATGCAATCTTGTTTTCTGGATGGTTCCTGAAACAGAAAAAGAACTTTAATGGAAAAACTGGTGATATCCAAAGCAAGTCTCCAACAGTAACATACTGATGCTGGTTTCTTAGTTTTGACAAATGAACCACAGTAGGATACTGTCAGTGGAAACTGAAACTGGGTGAGGTGTATATGGGGACGTTGTACTATTCTGCAACTGTTCTGCAAATCCAAAATTATTCTAAAACAAAAAGTATATTTAAAAATAGAAAAGATGAAAGCTTTTAATGTAATTTTCCAAGAAGTAAAAAAAGTAAGGTACAGAACACTATGTGACATAGAAGAAGCAATATAGGAATAGGTACTGAAGTATCGTTTGTATAAAAAGGATGGGAAACCATATGCATATACATAAAATATTTCTGGAAGAATACATAAGAATCTGATGACACTGACTTTGTGGAGGAGAGAACTCAGCAGTTGAGTAGGAATGAAAGGAAGAATTTTTAATGTGTCCTCTTACACCTTTTAAATTTAGAGGCCAGGCACAGTGGCTCACACCTATAACCCCAACACTTTAGGAGGCTGAAGCAAGCGGATCTGCTTGAGCTCAGGAGTTGGAGACCAGCGCGGGCAACATGGCAAAACCCTGACTCTATAAAAAATACAAAAATTAGCCAGGTGTGGTGGCACGCACCTGTAGTCCCAGCTACTCAGGAGGCTGAGGCAGGAGGATCACCTAAGCCCAGAAGTTTGAAGGTGCAGAGAACCCTGACTGCACCACTGCACTTCAGCCTGGGTGGCAGAGACAGATCTTGTCTCAAAAACAAAAATAAAAATAAAAAATAAAATTTGAAACATATTAATGTATTACCTATTCAAAAAATAATTAACTTTTAAATAAAAAGGATGACCAGGAGCTGAACTAAGACAAAGACTATGGAAAGAATGTAGAGGATTAATGAGAAAAAAAAAATTTAGGAGCTAAAAGAGAAAATCTAATCTACTCCATCTATCCATTAAGGCTTCCTACATCCCCTTCCTCACTTTTTCCACCAACCTCATTTCTCCTTAATGTACTACAGACTTTTTATTCCAGCTGAACCAATCTGACTGCTAATTCCAGAGTCACCACCATTTTTCCCCAAATTCGCATCACTCCCTGCAAAACCTAACTTTAAACTTAAAAGCCACCCACCTATGTGCTATTTAGCATTCTGAATATTCTATCTATACCAGGGACAGCAAATACAGGCACTAACGCCATCACTACGCCTACTCACAACAATAAACACCATTCAATGATCACAGTATCCTTTCCCACTAAATCCAGAAGCTATATCCAACTAACTTCTCAATGCAGTCTTCTAGGCAGTCTTCACTATCAATTAAAGCTAGCCCATGAAATAAAACATACTTGCCATATCTAGTCCCTACTATATTAATCTGTTTGCCTCGAAATATTTGCCATGGATTTTATGTATATCTACATGCAGATCTCACTTTAATACACTTTGCTTTACTGTGCTTTGCAGATACTATTTTTTTCACAGATTGAAGGTTGGTGGTAATCCTAAGTGGAGCAAGTTTGTCAGCTCATTTTTCCAACAGCACGTGTTCACTTTGTGTTTCTGTGTCCCATGTTGGTAATTCTCACAATATTTCAAGCATTTTCATTATTATTGTATCTGTTATGGTGATCTGTGATCAGCGATCTTTGATGTTAATTGTTTGGGGGTACCATGAATCACACCCATATGACAACGAACTTCATCAATACATATCATGTATATTCTGACTGTTCCACTAAATGGGGGTTCTCCTGTCTCTCTCCTTCTCCTCAGGCCTCTCTATCCCAGGAGACACAATAATATTGAAATTAGGCCAATCAATAATCCTACAATGGCCTCTAAATATTAAAGTGAAACGAGGAGTCACATTTCTCACTTTAAATGAAAAGCTAGAAATGATTAAGCTTACTGAGGAAGGTATGTCTTTAGACAAGGGAGGTCAAAAGCTAGGTCTCTAGTGAGTTAGTCAAGCTGTAAATTCTAAGGTAAAGTTCTTGAAGGAAAGTCAAAGTGCCACTCCAGAAAACATACGAATGATAAGAAAGTGAAACAGCCACATTGTTAATATGGAGAAAGGTCCAGTGGTCTGGATAGAAGACCAAACCAGCCACAACATTCCCTTAAGCCAAAGCCTAATTCAGAGCAAGACACTACTTCTAGTCAATTCTATGAAGGCTGAGAGGTGAGGAAGCTCCAGAAGGCAAGTTTGAAGCTAGTAGGAGTTGGTTCATGAGGTTTAAGGAAAGAAGTCATCTCCATAACATAAATGTACAAGATGAAGCAGCAAGTGCTGATGTAGAAGCTGCAGGACGTTACCAAAAAAATCTAGCTAAGATAACTGATGGAGGTGGCTACACTGAACAACAGATTTTCAAAGTAGATGAATCAGCCTTCTATTAGACAAAGATGTCATCTAGGACTTTCACAGCAAGAGAGAAGTAAATGGCTTCAAAATTTCAAAGGACAGGCTGACTCTTGTTAGGGGTTAAAGCAGCTGGTGACCTTAAGTGAAAGCCGATGCTCATTTACCATTCTGAACAGACTGAAATCTACTCAGCCTGTTCTCTACAAATGGAATAACAAAGCGTGGATAACAGCATAAGTGCTTACAGCATGGTTTACTGAATCTTTTAAGCCTACTATTAAGACCTGCTGCTCAGACAAAAAAAAAAAAAAAAAAAGATTCCTTTGAAAATATTACTGTTCATTGGCAATGCACCTGGTCATCCAAGAACCCTGATGGAGATGTACAAGGAAATTAATGTTTCCATACCTGCTGACACAAAAGTCATTCTGTAGCCCATGGATCAAGGAGTAATTTTGACTTTCAAGTCTTATTATTTTAGAAATACATTTCAAAGGCTATAGCTGCCATAGACAGTGATTTATCTGATGGATTTGGGCAAACTGAGAACATTCTAGAAAAGATTCACCAATCTAGACTCCATTAAGAACATCTGTGATTCATGGAAGGAGGTCAAAATATACTGACATAAACAGGAGTTTGGAAGAAGTTGATCCCAGCTTCCATGGATAACTTTAAGGAGTTCAAAATTTCGTGGAGGAAGTAACTGCAGATGTGGTAGAAACAACAAGAGAACTAGAATTAGAAGTGGAGCCTGCAGATGTGACTGAATTGCTGCAATCTCATGATAAAACTTTAACAGATGGGGCCAGGCGCAGTGTCTTACTCATGTAATCCCAGCACTTTGGGAGGCCGAGGCAGGCGGATCACGAGGTCAGTAGATGGAGACCAATCTGGCTAACACAGTGAAACCCCGTCTTTACTCAAAATACAAAAAATTCGTCGGGCGTGGTGGCAGAAGCCTATAGTCCCAGCTACCTGGGAAGCCGCGACAGGAGAATCACTCGAACCTGGGAGGGAGAGGTTGCACTGGGTAGAGATCGTGCCACTGAACTCCAGCCTAGGCGACAGAGTGAGACTCAATCTCAAAAAAAAAAAACAAAACAACAACAACAAAAACTTTAACAGATGAGGAGTCGCTTTATATGGAGGAGCAAAGAAAGTAGTTTCTTGAGATGGAATCTACTCCTAGTGAACGTGCCATAAGCATTGTTCAAATGACAACAAAGGATTTAGAATGTTACATACACTTAGTTGAAAATGCAGTGGCAGGGTTTGAGAGGACGGACTCAAATTGTGAAAGTTCTACTGTGGCTCAAATGCTACCACACAGCATCTCATGCCACAGAGAAATCTTTCATGAGAAGAGTCCATCAACGTGGCATACTTCATTATTGGGGTTTTTTTTTCAATTTTATTTAAAATCAGAACACATCTCATTCTACGTCATAGAATAAGGGAGTCTATCTTGAACCTATTCTGGTTCAGGGGGCTGCCCTTATGAAAAAGAAAAGAAAGCAAGGAAGTAATTACCATAGCTACCCCAAACTTCAAGCAACTACCATCCTGATCAGTCAGTAGCTATAAACATTAATGTAAGACCTTCCACCAGCAAAAAGATTACAACTCACTTAGGCTCAGAGGATCCGTAGCATTGTTAAGCAATAAAGTATTTTTAAATGAAGATATATATAGATCATTTTTTAGACATAATTCTATTACACATTTTGTAAACTACAGTGTGAACATAACTTTTATATGCACTGAGAAACAAAAAACTTGTATGACTTGCTTTGAGATATTTGCTTTACTGTGGTGGTCTGAAACTGAACTGGCAATACCTTAGGGGTATGCCTTTATTTGTATATACCCCATTTTGTTCTGAAAAGGGTTAAAGATACAATAAATGCACTATAACAAGTTAACAAATTAAAAATAAATGCAAAGAATAGAGAAAAGAACCAAAAACGGTGCCAAGAAAAAGGCTAAAAATTGTATAATACAAAAACATATTTACGTGTTCTGCAGTGGGCCACAAATCTAGTTCTGGCTTTCTAGCAGCCATAACAAAAAGGAAAACCCAGGCAATCTAAGAGATACACAGAGAAGTACTCAGAAGGGGAGCTACCCTTGGTAGTTAAATCAAACAGTAATTTTATATAGCAAAAAGAGCCCCATAGAATGATCAAAATATATGAGACACATAACCACCAGTCTTCAAAGGGATAGATGTTTCTCATATTGTCCCTCAGGAGAGACCTATGACACCTTACCAAAGTCCAATGTTGCAAAATTGATTTTACAAAGACAAGACACAAGCTTTAAGAGCTCTTTATTCTTTTACTCAGTTTCTTCCTTCATTGCCTCCCTGATTGATTATAAACTCTTTGAAAACAAGAACCACGTTTTCTAATTCTTATATATAGCTCCAAAGTATTTTGTATTCTGCAGAAAAGAAGCAATGTCAGTGAGAATTTACACAGTGCAATTCAAGCCTTTTCTGATAAAAATTATCTAACCTAAACACAGTAATCCCCACTTCTACTACAAAAATAGGCTAACTGAAGCCCTAATAGATAGAATTCCTAAACTTTCTAAACTATTACTGAATCACAATTCAATTTGTGATCTCTCAACAGCATTTTGTTTCATATATCCCTAGCACAAAGCATGCAGAGATACCAAATCAATATCACTGAACCTGATCAAATAAAATGAAACTCATAAGCAAAAGCTTTGGCAATGCCTAGTAAAGGAAAGACAATATTACTATCTTTCAAGAATATAATCAATAGGTCTTTACAAACCAGCTGACAAAGGCAGGTTCATTTTCTAAATGACTCTGCAAATCTACTAGAAGGCAATGAATTATAATCAGATTACTTCTTTCCAAGAATGTGCAGTTTCTGCATATGCCAAGCTGCTGAAGAACTGTACTTCTTAGCTGTCTCACACACCCGCGCGCGCGCACACACACACACCACTATCAAACCAGCTCTGACCACTAACTTACTAATTTACTTCTCTGCTTTACTTGGTCAAACTGAAAATGAAATTAGGAGTAGGTAATAAATTATTTAGATAAGGTGATTATGAGAAAATGAAGTATCATCTTAAATTGCTACTCTTAAGCATTGGCTTTGGGACACATTAACAATCCTCTATTTGTATTTTATTAATGGAAGTCATTAATAAGTAAGTGGTCTCATCCAACACTGCTTTGTTTATTCATACACTTAGTATTTCAGTTTATAGTAGGTTTCCCCCCTTGGTATTCCCTGTATATAAGGGCACGCCCTATCATCCCAGGAGTGAATAGTTGTAATGAGCCAAAGAATAGTGCCAGGACTGGGAGAGTCCACCAAGTAGACCTTGGAAAATCCAATTCCTGCACCTTTGTTTGTCTATTAGAAAGGGAAAATGGAAATCATCCCTATCTGATAGGATTATTGGAAAAGTTAAATGAGATAAGATGCGTAGTTCTCTAGCCTTTTTTTTTTTGAGACAAAGTCTCACTCTGTCACCCAGGCTGGAGTGCAGTGGCATGATCTCGGCTCACTGCAACCTCTACCTCCCGGCTTCAAGCAATTCTCTGCCTCAGCCTCCCAAGTAGCTGAGATTACAGGCGCCCGCCACCACACCCGGCTAATTTTTGTATTTTTAGTAGAGACAGGGTTTCACCATCTTGGCCAGGCAGGTCTTGAACTCCTGACCTTGTGATCCACCCGCCTCAGTCTCCCAAAGTCCTGGGATTACAGGTGTGAGCCACCGTGCCTGTCTTAGTTCTCTAGCTTTTTTATAGATAAGGAAAACAGAAGGCTCTAAGCACTTAGGTGACTCATCCACAGCCAATGGCTAATAAACATAGGAGAGAACAAAACTCTGACTTATGGCTTAATGTTCTTTCCAACTCACTAAGCAACCGTAAAATAGTAAAACTCAACATCTCAGGTTTGTCGCTGTTGCGTATTCACTACATAGAAAGAAAAAAACACTGACTATTTTGAACATCTACTGCATGCTAGAAACTAATCTCTTTCTTCTTAACTGCCCTATAAAAGAAGGTGTTATCTCATGTTACTGAGAAATTAACTTGTCCAGTCACAAGGCTAACAAGTGACAACACAAGATTAATCCAGATCTGTTTTGTTAATGATTTTCCCTACTATCCTTCTTAAAGAGTGTATTTAGATACCACTGTCTACCAGAATCAAATCACAAATGGCCTGTGAATTTTTACAGATCCTTCTGATTTATTAGTGGAAACCGTCCCTAGCTCCACCATCCTATCTACTTAAATCAGTTCCTATTAGGTTAAAGCATAATTACAATAACTGTAGTAACATATTTACATTTGTATAGCATGTTACAGTTTATTACATTTATTCATTTTGTTAGATGCAACTACTGAGGCGTTTCATATATTAGCTCACATATCATTTAATATTTCAAAACTCTTATGAGGTAGGAATTATTGCCATTTTACAAATAAGAAAATGGGCCAGGTGCAATGGCTCATGTCTGTAATCTCAGCATTTGAGAAGGCCAAGGTGGGCAGATTGCTTGAGCTCAGGAGTTTGAGACCAGCCTTGGCAACACCAAGAAACTTCACCTCTACAAAAAATGCAAAAATTAGCTGCACATGGTGGCACATGCCTGTAGTCTCAGCCACTTGGGAAGCTGAGGTGGGCGAATCACTTGAGCTCAGGCAGTTGAGGTTGCAGTGAGGTATGATCACGCCACTGCACTCTAGCCTGGGCAACAGAGCGAGACCCTGTCTCTAAAGAAAAAAAAAAATTAGAAAGGTCATCTCAGATCTCTCTCTGACCCCAAGTTGTCAGATGATTTCTAGTAAACAATTAAAGGGCAGATATTTTAAACTGTTCCAGAGCACAGAAAAAAGTGAAAAGTTTCCTAATCATTCTCAATCCTGGCTTCATCCTGACACCAACGCCAGGCATGGATAGCAAACTTGAATGAAAACGTAATATTAGATTTATCCTTTGTAATTACATATGCAAAAGTTTAACATATTTAAGTGAAAAACAAAGGAATATGTATAGTATAATCCCATTTGTAAAAGAAAAAACATTGTGAATAGCAACATGTCTTTATGTACGGTAGAATATGAAAATGTATATTTATACATAAATACACACATAAATACAAAGATACAGGTTTGGAAATATACACTTCAAACTGTTAACAGCGGTTTCTCTAACACGGAAGTGGTCTTAGGAGTGAAGAAGGGGAAAGGACAAAGTGAAGGGAGATTTTCAGCTTTTACTCTCTATATATACATACATACTATTCAAATTCTGAAACAGTGGGTTCTAGGATCGGCTATGCCATTAAGAAGCTGTTACTAGGTTGAATCACTCTGACTCTCTTTCCCCGTTGGAAATGTGGAAAGCAGACCTACCTTATTATGATAGAAGAAAAGGAATTTATTTGAAAATGCATAATAAAATCTGATGAATATGTGGCAGTGTGGCCACAACACCTTATTTTTTGTTATTGTTTGGTTTTTTTTTTTCCCTCACTTTGTCACTGGTCAGCCAGACAATCACAAACACAATTTAACTTCTGTATGCCTCATTGAGTGCAGGAAGTAGAGTCAGAAGACCTGAGTTTACATTCAGACTTTGCAACTTATTAACTATAAAGTTAAAAAAACAAGCAAATGATTAAACTTCTTTGCACTTTAGTTTCCTGGCAGTAAAATAGGAATAAACCTACCTTACAGCACCATTTAAAAGATTCAATGAGAAAATTTAAAAGATTAAATAAGAAAATGATACACAAATGGCCAATAAAAACATGAAAAGATGAAATACAAATGAATATCACAATACGATATCTCTTCACAGCCACTAGGATGGCTATCATCAAAAAGACAAACATTAAGTGTTGGCAAGGATGTGGAGACAATGGAATCCTCATACACTGCTAGAAGGGATGTAAAACAGCACAGCAGCTATGGAAAACAGTCTAGCAGATCCTCAAAAAGTTAAACAGAATTACCATATAACCCAGCAATTACACATCTAGGTATACATCCAAGAAAACTGAAAGCATATATACCATACAAAAACTTGTAATTGAGTATCCACAACATTATTCATTATGGCCAAAAGTGGAACCAACCCAAATGCCCATCAATTGAAGACTGGACAAACAAAATGTGGCATAGCCATATAACAAAATAATATTCTGCCATAAAAGGTATGAAGTATTGATATACGGTATAATATGAATAAACCCTGAAAGCATAATGCTAAGTGAAAGGCACAAAAGGCCACATATTATGATTCTATTCACATGAAATGTCTAAAATAGGCAAATCCATAGAGACATAAAGTAAATTAGTGGTTGTCAAATATGGGGGAGGGGGAATAGTAACAAAAGCTACTAGGTACAAGGTTCTTTTTAGGGTAATAATGTTCTTGGGTTAGTGTTGACATTTGCGCAATTTTGTGAATATATTAAAACCACCAAATTGTATACTTTAAAAAAGTGAATTCTATGGCATATGAATTACATCTCAAAGAAAACGATTATAAATATTTAAGTCTCTGCTTTTTCTTTTGAGACAAGGCTGGCTCTGTCACCCAGGATGGAATGGTCCAGTCGTGGCTCACTTCTCTGCTTGCTACTTTTTATTAGTAAATATTCTACTTTCCTCAAGAGGTTGTTCATGTTGCATGTAACAGCTTTAAAAGATCTTTGAAGTTAGCTACTACACAGATTAATGGTATTTTTAGTAAAGTAAAACTACTATAACAGAGAAACTTTCTAAGAATCGGATTAGTTTGGTATAATTTCATTTTTTCAAAAGAAATGTCATTAATACCAAGTTCATTTTTAGAGAGTGGAAAAGCTTCAACAAGTCATTATAAAACACATTATTTTAAAAAGGTCAAAATGCAATACTTTGTTTTCTTAATTAGTGGACATTTCATTTTCAGATACATCATTAGATTACCTGTTTAAAATGTCATTAAATGCCTAGCAATCAACTAAAACCCAAGGAGATGCAACTTCGTGACCTCTACTTACAACTTTCTACATTCTGCATTCTGTTGTCAGATTCCTAGTCCATCACTAGCTCCTAATCTCTTACATCAATTATTCCATTCAATTCTCACTCACAGGGGCTAAAATGTTTGGTAAATGCAATCAATTCATTTTTCTAATGCTGGGGAACTTACTAGAGTGGGCCCAATTTTTAAGGTTAAATTTAGTCCAGAATGTTTGAATATTCAACAAAACGATTTCCTGGAATTTGGAACATAAAAACAGCCTATAGAGTTGTGAAATGCTTTCTAGGTCCCTCGGGAATTTTTTCATGTATTTAGTCGTGGGGCAAAGTATTACGTATAAAAGCTTCCTGGTCCTAGAACAAAGACGTATTTTACTGCTCAAAGCTAAAGGAATTAGTATTGTTACACTAAAATAGCATACCAATGAAACCAGCTAGGTATTGGCATAACCCAAGGTATGTAAACAAAGATAAAGTGTACCTTATTATGCATTCTTCCTTGGGGGGAAAAATTCTCACATTAAGAAAATAAGATTTAGCCAGCCAAAATAGAAAAAATATACACATATATATGTGTCTGTCGGTATGTATAAGGATTAGGATTTTGAGTAGCAATTTAAATTTGATGGTTTGCCAAGCTATGCTGGGATACATGGTGGGCATGCTTGACACAGGCAAAACGTGAAGCAAGAGACGACCTGTCAAACAGCTGCTATCTAGTTACTCCCTCGGCAGCACTTCCAACTTCTCCCGCGATGTCTGTGTATGAGAGAAAGATGTCAAAGCACCAAGAAAACCAAGGGGGATATCAGAGCAACAGCCAAGTCCAAACCGTGCATCCCAGGGTGAAATGCCACCAGTACCCTCAAGAGCTGGTCAGACTGCGGCTCTTTTCTAGTATGAGTCTACCTAAAATAGAAAAACACACAACCACGGACCCTGGCCAACCCGCTCTCTCCTCCCCTTTGTGACTCTCCCAAACGCTGGAGGGATGTTAACCTCCGGCAGGCCCGTGGAAGCCAAGCCCCGCGACCTGAGGAGGCGTCCAGGAGCCTCGGCACAGCCCTGGGGCCTCGAGTCCGTGTCCCCCACCCACCCGACAGGGCCGGTCACCGGTCACACAAAGGAGCCAGCCGCGGGCGCTGGACGTGGGGACTCGCCCCAGAGCCGGGAGCCACATCTGGTTCCTGCACGCTGGCAAAAGAGACCCGCTGGAAATTAAGGATTAACGCCCAAACCTGTTGCACAATTCGGGTCCCTTTCACCCAGAAATGAACAAGGGCGCTCAAGAGCGGAAAAGCGCGCGGCCCGGTCTCTGCGGGCCGCGGCCGCACCCGGCAGACGGCGCGGAGGCAAAGGCGGCCCGCGGGGCTCCCACCTCGGGCGCTTTGTCTGCGGCGGCGGGGGCGGCCAGGGCGCTGGGAGCGGAGGGGCGGCGGCGCGGGGGCTCCCCTCCTTCACTGCGCAGCCCCTCCGCCCCGCGGCCCGCGAGGGGGAAGAAAGCCGGGCCCGCTGCCGCCGCCGCCGCGCCACCGCTGCACCGGCCACCCGGCCGCGGGGCCTGCGCGCTTCTCCCGCCCAGGCCGAGCGGCGGCCACACTCACCTGGCTGGCGCTGACGCTAGCGGCCGGCGGCTCTGGGGCGTTGGGGAGGACAGGGGAACGCTAGCGAGGTGCGGGCGGAGGCGGAGGGCGCGGCGGGAGGAAGGCGGGCTGGGGGCGGAGCGGGCCCGGGCGACAGCAGCGGCGACGGCGGCGGCGGCTCCAGTCACTCGCGGCAAATCGCGTCCCGGCCCCTCCGTGCGTCAGGCGAGAGCGGGGGCGCGGGTGGCCCGGCGACCTCTCGGCACCGCGGCCCGAGCCGCGTCCGCGCGACCCCGCGCACGCCCGGGTGACGGCGGTACAGCGACCCAGCCCGGCGCGGGAAGGGGGAAGCAGGCGGGGCGGGGCGGGGCGGGGCGGGGCGTCCAACCGGGCCTGGGGCTAAGGGCTGGGCGCGAGTGGGACTCTGGCGATCCCGGACGGACCCTGCCGTTCCCACCCCTAGTCGAGGCCCAGGCTCCCCAGGCGGGAGGCAGTCTGGGATAGTGGAAGGGTCCCTAGACCTGAAGTCAGAAATTTGGGCTTCAGAGAGGGCCCGCTACTTGACACCTTGGCAGGTCGTTTATTTCCTCTGGCCTCATCCTGGAGTTCGAAGGTTCGAGTACAAGGTCTCCAAGAGTTGCTCCCAAGTACCCACTGCCAAGGCGTGGTGTGGCTGAAGGATGAAGGCAGATGAAAGGGAAAGGGTTGCTGTGAGGAAGGGCTGGATTCAGGGCATTTGTTTTGCTTTGAGGATCTTTCCATTGGACAGTCCAAAATTAATCCACAAATGGGGCTCCCTGATAATGGCTACTTCCCCATTTTTACCAACCTAGTTATTTTTCTCCAAATATACTGACTTAAGAGTCCTTGTTCTCATTTTATTGCGCAAATCATTTTTATGTCATTTCCTGAATTGAGTTCAAAAGAGTCATCAGCAAATTCACACCAGATCAGAGCAGCTGTGTGGTCCCAATTTCAAGACTTCCATATTATTCACTCAGCCACTCACTTGAGTATCACCTAATTCCATTGATAAAATCTTACCATTCCAACAACTAAGCAACCAAATTTCTCTCCACTAAAGTTTTCTGACTTAAAATCCCATGGATTAATTCTTCTTCTTAATTCTGTGAATATCAGTCTGTCTCCATGACTTCCACCTCTTTGCCACTCTTTAGGTCAAGTCTTTAATTTCACTGCTGCTTCAGTTCCACATAACTGCCAGAGAGAATGCTCCAAAAAGACAGAGCTGAGCATGCAATGTCCCTCTTTAAAATCATTCAGAGTCTCTCCACCAGGTTGAATCAGAGTCAAACCTATTATCATGGTTTACAAAGCCATTTAAAATCTGATCTCTTGACCTCCTTGGCTCCAGCTTCAACTCCTAACGTATCTACGTATCACACAAATTCAACAGGCTTTGTCTTTGTGCCCTTGTAATTTTCCCCCACCTGAAATCCATCCCTCATTTAACCAGTTGAACTCCTATTATCCTTCAAGATAATGAAGATAGTACATTCCTTCCTCCTTGGAATCTTCCCTGCAATCATCTCCTTTCACCACATCTGCATCCTTACCCCACACACTTACAATGAATTAAATACTTTTTCTCTCTGCTTTCATAAAATCATCTATCTACAGTATTCCATATGATAATATTTAGTACTTGCTTTTTTCCTGTTGCTTTGCCTGGTGGCCTTTTCTTCCTAGACTGTGTGTTCTTTAAAAGGGCAGGGATTTTGTCTAGTTCATTTTTTGCTCCCCAGAACATAGCACAGTGCTCAGCACAAAGAAGGTTCTCTTTAACTGTTTGCTGAAGTGTTGAAATAATTTTCCATTCCAACAAATAGATGTTGAACGTCTACTCAACGAGAAGAAAATACAGTGAAGTCCACAGTCCCTGTCTTTTTTAGCCTTCCGTGATATTCTGTTTTTCCCTTCTCTACTATATGGTGTTCTCTGCTTATCATTTAAAACTCACTCCAACTACCATTCACATTCTTTGCTTATCCTAATAAAACAAGAGCATGCCAAGCAATCCGTTATAGTAATTCACAAAATATCCCTGCCCTTCCTCTTTCCATATTTCTGCTTCCACATTGTATTACCTAGGTGTTAGATGAGAAGTAACTGCTATAATGGAAAAAACATTAATAGCACCTTAAATCAATTCAGAGAATGAAATTTGGATGCTATGTTTTCCAGTAACTACTGAATGAACTTAGCTCAATCACTTATAGTCATGAGGCTTCACTTCTGGAGTTTCTTCGGCTCTATGATTCGCATTTGTTTTTAATATTTTGTTATGAAGTTAAATATATATATATGCTAGATTCTTGCAAACTAGCTATCCAGCATATGTTTGAACTCCAAGTGATAGGAAATCATGCACGACCTCACAACAGTTTTCATTTTTAAACAGTCCTGCTAGTTTCTATGTTCAACTGAAATATGTCTCTGTATACATTTGGTAGGCAGCTGCAGTATTGGTAGAAACACCACTGGACTTAAACTCCAAAGAAGTGTGGTCAAATCCTGGGTTTATAACTTCCTAATTGTGTGACCTTGGAAAAGCACAAAACTGCTCCAAGTATGAGTTTGCTCCATTCTAAAAGGATAAAATGATAATAGCACCTTAAATCATTATTGTAAATATGAATGCAATGTGCATGAATGTGTCCAGTGAATCTGAACCTAGTCCTAACATTGTTTAATACAGAACAGCATGGTTCCCCTTCCGTAGGCAGCCTTGTAAACCTTTGAAGTCAACAGTCACAATGTGTGCCTTCCCCACCCACTTTTTATTCACATCCCATTCATCTCCATGTGCGTTTATCTAAACATTCTCCAGTACCTCTTAAAATGTGGCACCTAGAAATGAATCCAATCTTGCAAGTATAAAGAAAGAAGTAGAGGAGTACAATTTTCTGCATTCTAATGATGATATTTCAAAACTCAGTTTGATATCACATTATTTTTCTACCACTCCATACTGTTCATAAATATCATGTCATTGCCAACTAAAAACAAGCAAAAATTACCCCCAAATCTTTAAGTCTTTAGCATACATACAGCTATAAAACCATATCTTCTCCAACCTGTATTTTGCAATTTGTTTTGGAAACCGTGCAGATCTTTGCATTTATTCCTCTTAAATATCACTTTGGAAGTTATGTGCAGAAGCCCCTGCCAACTAGAAATCAATGTGAAATGAGAGTAACATTTTAGAAACATTAAAGGGTGGAGAAAAAGAATCCAAAGGCACCTCAAGCAACAAGTTTCTAAATTCTTAATTTCTCCTCTACTACTTATCATAGATTGATAAATAATAATAATTATTATTATTATATAATAATAATTATTATTATTATTTTAGAGGGAGTCTCACTCTGTCACCCAGGCTGGAGTGCAGCAACACAATCTCGGCTCACTGCAACCTCTGCCTCCCAGGTTCAAGCAATCCTCCTGCCTCAGCCTCCTGAGTAGCTGGGACTACAAGCACGTGCCACCTCACCCAGTTAATTTGTGTATTTTTAGTAGAGTCGGGGTTTCACCATGTTGGCCAGGCTGGTCTCGAACTCTTGACCTTGTGATCCACCCGCCTCAGCCTCTCAAAGTGCTGGGATACAGGCATGAACCACTGCACTTGGCCTAATTTATTTATTTTTAAGAGATGAGGTCTTCCTGTATTGACAAGGCTGGTCTCAAAGTCGAGGCCTCAAGCGATTCTCCCACCTTAACCTCCCGAGTAGCTGGAACTATGGGAGTGATCTACCATACTAGCAAGTATTTTTTTTTAAGCCACATTTGAATGTCATCTAAAATTAGATAACTTTCCATACTCATCTTGTTTTATTTATATCATAAATTAATAGTGAAAACACCTTCTATGAGCATGTTCCATACATTGTTCGCTTGAACCACTGAAGAATTCTCAATCGGTCTCAGACAGACTGGTATTGTTACTGCCAATTTCCTGAAACTCAGCTCGGTTAGGTAATTTGCTACACAGTCATCCTGCAGCAAAGTTGGCTTGGAGAAACTGCCCCTCCTCCAGCCCTTGCTGAAGGGTGGCCCCAGGCAAGACTGTTGTACTGTGTGTGTAATCCCTGAATCACTGTTGATTGCCCCTGGGTGGGCACTGACCTAGACACAGACAAGTCATACTCATTCAAAAAATGACTTGGGGGGAGAAAATCAGTCCAAAAAAAAAAAACAAAAAAAAACACCCTGATCCAATCAGGCAATCAATTGGGGAAGCTAAAATCCAGAAGGAGTCACAGAGGGTGTCCGTGGGCAGGAAGGGCCCTGACAGATCACCAGTGAGAAGAAGCTACTGTCTACCAAACAATGACTGAGCAGAAAATATCCATTCATATATTCATTCAACAAGTATTGATTAAGTGTCTCCTGTGATTTAGGTACTGGGGATACAGTATGGACAAAATACATAAAAATTCTGCCTCATGAATCTTGCATTCTGGTGGGTGGGACAGCCAATAAACACAAAATAAGTAAATCAAATCGTACACTAGAAGGTGATAAGTGCTGGATAAAAATAATGCAGGGAAGGGGACTAGAGAGTGCTGGGGTTTAGGGTACAATTTTTACTATCAGAGAAAGCCTTGCTAAGAAGGTGAAGTCACAGGTAAGGCTTGAAGGATCCAAGGCAGTGAGGCTGTGGAAAAGAAGGTAGGGGAGACGCTGAGGGAGCCAGCTAGTGGCCGGGTCATCGCGCAGCAGGCACCAAGATAACGAGCCACAACATCAAACTATACACAGAGCACGACATTGACAATCTACCTGGGAGCTTTTCCCCCAGGTCAACTAGACCAGAAACTTTGTAGATGGGACCTGAAAAGTCTGTATTTTTAAACACTCCTGAGATGATTGGGACATTCCACAAGGATGAGAATCCCTGCTCTTACGAAAAGACTACAAACTCCCACTGATGCCTCGGGTTCTGAATACCCGTTAAATTCTGTCTTCCAGAATGCACAATTTAATTTGCATTCCTCTCCTCTTAGGGTCTATATTAGTCCATTCTCACACTGCTATATAGATAATACCTGAGAGTGGGTAATTTATAAACAAAGGAGGTTTAATTGACTCACAGTTCCACATGGCTGTGGTGGCCTCAGGAAACTTACAATCACAGTGGAAGGGGAAGCAGACACGTCTTACATGGTGTCAGGCAAGAGAAGAGTGAGCATGTGTGAGTTCAGGAAAACCTACCATTTATAAAATCATCAAATCTCATGAGCATTCATTCACTATCATGAGAACAGCATGGGGAAAACCATGCCCATAATCCAATCACTTCCCTCCCTCAACATGTGGGGATTACAATTCGAGATGAGATTTGGGTGGGGACACAGAGCCAAACTATATCAAGGTCTTTGATTGTTCAACTTTTCTGTTGTTCATGGAACACTTGATTTCATGGCTGAGATATCATAGGTATTCTTTATAAACTAAAAGAAAAGAAACCAAACCCCAACACCCCAATCCCCAAAGCAACACGGTTGAGTTCTATATCTTGCAACCACAATCACCTAACATACCAAAGTCACAAAACCATGAGATGGTGATGCCAAAACTGTAGCACTGGGTTGGTGTTCTTCATCCCATAACTCATATGTTTAGGGGCAAAACAAAAACGGAAATTTGGGGCTATCTGTTTAACATTTCAAAATAAATTTTTGAAAATTGTTGACATATAAAGGTATATAAGATTTATTTTAATGTACATTTAATACATTATTGAATTTTAAGAAAAATATTTGGTAATATTACAAATAAATTAATCTGAGTGTCCAATTTATCAGTTTTGACTGATTTGACCTTTTAATTCCCAGCTCAAAATTTCTCTCTTTCACTGAAGCATTTAAAAAGATCTTGTATTTAAAAAAATTTAAAAAAAAAAACACTTTCATGATTCTGAGATTGTACAAATGACATTTTTAAGTATTTTTGTTTTAGTTTTAGTCTCCTGTTAGTTCATTATCTAGGCCAATGTATTTTGAGTCCTTTAGGTCAGCCGTCCCCCACCTTATTGGCTCCAGGAACCAGATTCATGGAGGACAATTTTTTTTCCATGGGATGAGGGGATGGGGGATGGTTGTGAGATCCACCTCAAATCATCAGGCACTAGATTCTCATTGGAGTGCGCACCCTAGATCCCCCGCATGTGCAGTTCACAACAGGGTTTGTGCTCCTCTGAGAATCTGATGCCACCACTATCTGACCAGAGGCAGAGTTCAGGTGGTAATGCTTGCTGGCCAGCCACTCACCTCCTGCTAGGCACCCAGTTCCTAACAAGCCACAGACCAGTACCTGTCCACAGCCCAGGGGTTGGGGACCCTTGCTTCAGGCAACAGAACCTTTTCTAAGACCAAGAGAGTTTGCATTCACTTGGTCAGGTGGTTTTCTTACCCCAATCACAGTTTCATGAAATGTTTTTGGTAAACTGTGCAAAGGAATAAATAAAGAGCAGTGTTTGATTTTCTTTTTGTAAAATCAGCAAAACTGTTTTTTAACAGAACTGATTTTCTTTCCTAGTTGTAAAATTAGGATCTTAAAACTGGAAGACACCCATCTATTCCATCCTCTTTTCCCTGAAACTCAGAGAAGTTAAGCAACATACCCAGCTCTAGAGTTGGTTAACAAAATATCAAACACTATAATTCAGGCCTCTTGACTACTCATTGATATAAGCCTTGGAAAGTATTAGAATATTTGCAGTATTATCTGTATGTGTGCGGTACATAGATGTAGTGCATAATTTAGGCAAAATACAAGTTTATGTCTTAAGCATTAAATGTGCTTTAAAAGTATTGTGAATTATAAAAAATAAAATAGCATTTCAGACAAGGGAAAAGCTTCTAATTTCAGTGATCAATTTAGTGTCACTCTTAATTAATATAAACTTTCTGAGAGAGGTCAACAAAGGAGGCCAAGTGAAAAGCAAATTGTTCAGGCAAATCATTTTAAATGCTCCTGGCAATATACAATATATTACATAATGGAATACAGTAAACAGGCTATGCCAATTTTTATAGTTCTTTTCAATCAATATTTTTCCATAAGAACCATTAAATGCTACAATATATGCCCAAATGAGCGTTCCTGAGTCAGAACTCTTTGGTTGCAAGTGCCAAAGCCAATTTGCACTGTATCGAGGTGGAGGTATGATGGCTTTTCTGGATTAATACTGAGGTAACTCAGAGCATTGAAGGAAGAACTGCATTTCTGGGGACCTCAGAGACCAGCATCAGAGACCCTAGCAAAGTCAGCATCTTTCTTTTTGCCCCTTCTATCAAATCTGTTCCTCTCGGACTTGTCTTCAATCTGTCCAACAGGAAATCAGACTACAAGGAGTAGAGGCCCAAATAGCACTGGCTGTACATACATCCCCCAGCTTTAATAGCTCATGCAGAAAAATATAAGGAGTGGTTGATATTTTGTGTCAGGTGAAACTTCAAACACTGTGGCCAGTAGAACAAGATTGGTCTGGCATGTGGGGAGCTGGGTATCCTAACTAGCAGCTCTAATCTTGGGAGAAAGTTTACCCCAAAGAAGATGAGGCATTACTGAAGAAGGAGAGAAAGGGATACCAGGCAGATAAAAAAAAAAAAAATAGATATTCATTGCAAGATGTGTGCTTTTCAAAGCCTCATGCTGGAAAGGTGATTTTTGTGAAATATTTTATTACCCACTCAAATGTTAAAATTATAATGTAAATTACTTCTAGTCTCATCATTTTATATTAAAAACGTATACTCAATTACATTTTTCTGGTTTGTGAATGTTCCTTTAAAATCCTAGCCTAGAAAAAATCCTTCAATTTATTCATGATGATGGTAGAAAAACACAATTTTGCTTGATCAGAACATTTTTACTTATTACTTGCATTAGAAAATTTGAATCTAAAAATATGTTATTCAGAGCTAAAGAGATAAAAACACTTGATTGTCAAATTCAATCTGCATAGTGAAATATTCAGATCTCATTGGAGAAATATTAGTTAAGTACAGAGAAAGCTCTTTGGTTTCTGTTACATGATATTTCAATATGGGGCTGGGTCCTAGATATTAGTAAGATGGAAAAGAATGTTAAAAACAAGCTTGGTCCAAGTCATAAGGTTCTCCTTTGTTTTTCTAATGTGTGCCAGTTATCAGATTGAATACAAAGGTCAATATTTATCTTAGCCATCAAGTAATGTGTTCTGCCCTGGACTCTTTAACACTCTGGGCCAGAGACTAAAGTGTTTTCCTCGTAGCTTCAATTCTCTGGTGGTCAGAAATGGTTCTCTTGTTTATCTACAGTTTTTTTTTT
The DNA here is from genome assembly GCF_008728515.1 of Papio anubis. Taxonomy (NCBI): domain Eukaryota; kingdom Metazoa; phylum Chordata; class Mammalia; order Primates; family Cercopithecidae; genus Papio; species Papio anubis. The sequence goes on from NC_044985.1 coordinate 62,956,525, forward strand.
TTTTGTTTTTTTTTTTAGATCCTGTGTTTTTGGACAAAATAGGGACAAACCACATTTAAAAATAATCTCCACCCATGCCCAGGCTCCCTCCACTGTGTCACTCTTTCCAGCTGCACTGGAGAGGTGTGTACAACTCTTCTGCAATGAGCAGCTGAATGGCAGCTCGTGAGAAGTCCCATTGCATAAAGTCGGAGGAGGCACTAGCAACACAGAAGCAGAGTTGATTTGGTTGTGGGATAAAGTGGAAAATGGAAAGAATTGTCTTTTGTATCAGTCTAACTTTTCCTCTCCTTCTGAATAAAACATTATTGTGTAACAAAGGGCTTTTAAACAATTTCTTTCTTTTTTAAGTTGGCGATTTGACAAATACAGATTGTGTCATCCTGGGTTAAAGCCACTTCTTAGGGTGTGGAGTTACTTGATTCCAGCACTGTGGACCAGTGTGCTCAAAACATCTGACACCAGCTAGTTTTATGCCTCATTAATGTTGTCTTAGATTTAGGGGGAAAAAGGAATGAAGGGTACGTTTCTCTTTGGGGTCTCGAAGAAGGAGAGCCACTGAGTTAAACATTTTACTTAGTTAACCATTTTATAATGAAATCATAACTTTTTGTATAAAAAAGGTAGACAACCCAATGAATATATTCTATCACCATTTCTAACAATGGAAAAAATTGTCATCTAGACTTCTCCACTTAAAGTACAGTAGCAAATATGGGGCAGGGGCTATTACTGCTGTTCAGCTTCCCCTCCTGTCTACCAATCCTGGGTGTCTTGTCTGTACAGAAACTGTGCCTCCATGCTTTCATGCAAGGGTATCCGACTCTGGAAGTGTTTAGAGATTCTGTGTGCAGGCATCAGCTTGGTTGTATCTGGAAAGATGTATCGTTCTAATGTTACCTGGCCAACTTTTAAACATTTTACTTGGAAAAAAGATAAGCATGAAGAAACATAGGAAAAGACATTCAATGACTTCTTTGTTCATGCAACCAAAAGTTTCAGGCCAGCACTGTGTTAGAGACCTGCAGACAAAGACGGGGATGTCATGTGTTTGCTGTCATTGTAACTGGGAGACAGGAACCCAAGCAAACACTCAATGCAACATGATATACACCATAGTGGTAATTAAATTCTACAGAAAATGTTACCAGGACCCAAAGGGGAGTCACTGCTTGGGTGTTTAGTGAAGGGTTCACTGAGCCTTTGACATTTGAACTGAGTCTAGAAGAAAGTCATTATCTCAGCAGAGAAAGCGGGGAAAAAGCAGAAGAAAAAGTATACAGTGGCTGAGAAGCACCAAACAACATGCTGTTTGGAGGAGAATTTTGAATATTCTTGCTGTGGCTGCATGAGGATCATTTAAGAGAAGGATTAAAATGGAAAGTACCTGTGGGCTAGGGGTGGAAAACTCAATAGGCTGCAGAGGCAGGCAGGTAATGTAAATGATATAAGTTAAGCAGCTTTAGGCACAAAATGCATTTTCTGTGTGTATCAGAGCTGATAGCTCACTGTATGACACAAAAACCCGTAAAAATATTGCATAAATTATATTTTCCCCCACAATGTGAGAGATCATCTCTTTTCCCACACTCTTTCCAAGAATGAGTATATACAGTTTTTTGTCATTCATTCATTCAACGAACATTTATTGTCTTTTATTTTAAAGTATTGTATTGGGAATTGAGGATGCTACAGCAAATAAAACAAAAATTCCTACCTCATGGAACTTACATTGTAATGGGAGAGGAGACAGAAAAATAAAGAAGTAAAATGTGCATTTGTCAAATAAATGTCATGGAGAAAAATTAAGGAGGGAGAAGCAATAAGGAATGAGAGATAGTTTGGGTTTTAGATCAGATGACCTGGAAGGACTCACCAAGAAGGTAGCCACTGAACAAAGACTGGAGAAGGTGAGGGAGGGAACTATAGGGATGTTCATCTGTAGGAAGAACATTTCAAGCAGAGGAAACAGCATATGAAAGGACCTAAGGTGAGGTCATATCTGCCAGGGCAACGGGGGAAGTGGAGGAAGGGGAATGGGAGGAGCGAAGAGAGATTGTATAGGGCCTTTTAAGGAATTGTAAGGACTGAGGCTTCAGCTCTGAGCAAGTTGAAAAACTTTTGAGCTGAGGAGTGATAGGTGGGTTTGTATTTTTAAATACTCACTCTGGCTGCTGCATGCAACCAGAATGAATCCCTCTGGAGAAGGGTGGAAGCACAGAGACCATCGCAAGGTGAGAGCTACTACACAGGGCAGACATAATGGTGGCTTGGCCCAGTGTGGTGGCAGCAAGGGTGGTAGGAAGTGGTTACATTCTGGTTATATGTTAAAGATAGAGCATCAGGATTTCCTGACAGATTGGATGGGGGGTGTCACTAAAACAGAAATCCAGGGATAACTCTGAGGTGTTTGGTCTGAGTTATTAGAATGATAATATTATATTTACCATGGAGATTATGAGGAGGAGCAGTTTGGGAAACACACAGAGCTCAATAATTTGGCTTTGAAAATGTTAACTTTGGGATGCTTATCAGACAGTAAGCACACATTTAGAATAAGCAGCTGGACAGATGAGCCTGGAGTTAAAGAAGGAGGTCTGGACTATAAATATACATTTGGAATGTGTTGGTGTAGCAGTGTATATATAATGTTAAAACCATGAGACTTGGTGAGATTAACTAGAGTAGAGAAGAGGTCTAATGACTCAGCTCTGGAATACGCCAACATTTAGAAGCTGGGAAAATGAGGAGGAATCAGCAAAGGAGACTGAGGAGAAACAGCCAGAGCTGTTTTTCCAGAGGTGGAGAAAAACCAGGACAGTGTGTTATCCTGGAAACCAAGCAAATAAAGTTTTCAGAGGAGGAGGGAATGAACAACTCTGTCAAACGCTACTAATAGGGCAACTGTTTTAGTCAGACTTTTTCTGAACCAATAGGATGTGTGTATAGAGACTTTATTCAATTATTTATTTTTTGTGACGGCGTCTCGCTCTGTCGCCAGGCTGGAGTGCAGTGGTGCGATCTCGTCTCACTGCAAGCTCTGCCTTCCTCCTGCCTCAGCCTCCCTAATAGCTAGGACTACAGGAGTCCGCCATTACGCCCAGCTATTTATTTTGTATATTTAGTAGAGACGGGGTTTCACCATGTTAGCCAGGATGGTCTTGATCTCCTGACCTCGTAATCTGCCCGCCTCAGCCTCCCAAAGTGTTGGGATTACAGGCGTGAGCCACCACGCCTAGCCGAGACTTTTTTTTTTTTTTTTTTTTTTAAGGAAATTAGCTCATGCAATTATGGAGGCTAGCAAGTCCAAAATCTGCAGGGTAGGTGGACAGGCTGGATATCCAGGAAGAGCTCATGATGTAATTGAAGTCCAAAGGTCACCTGCTACACAATTCCTTCTTGCTCAAGGAAGGTCAATCTTTTGTTCTATTGAGGCCTGCAATTGATTGGATGAGGCCCGCCCATGTTATAGAGGGCAATCTGCTTTCCTCAAAATTGACTGTTTTAAATGTAAATCTCATACCAAACCATGCTCACAGAAACATCCAAAAAAATGTTTGTCCAAATATTTGAACAGTATGGCCCAGCCAAGTTGACACATGAAAATACTTACCACATAAAAGAGGGTTGGAACAAGATGGTGGAATATAAGACTCCACCGATCTTCCCGCTACAAGGACGCCCATTTAACAACTACCTACACACAAAAAACCTTCATAAGAACCAAAAATCAGGTGAGCACTGATAGTACCTGATTTTAACTTCATATCGCAGAAAGAGGCACTGAAGAGGTAAGAAAAACAGTTCTGAATCCCTGACGCCACCCCTCCCCCATCCCCCGGCAGCAGTGGCATGGTGCAGAGGGCATTTCTATGCACTAGGGAGAGGGAGAGCCAGCATCTATGAGGCATTGAACTCAGTGTTGCCCTTACTATAGTAGCAAAACCAGACCAAACTCAGCTGACATCCACCCATGGAGGGTGCATTTAAAATAGCCCTAGCCAGAGTAGATTCACTAATGCTGGCAGTCGGAATTTGAGTTCCTACAAGCCTCACCACTACACGTTAAAGTGCTCTGGGGCTTCAGATAAACTTGAAAGACAGTGTAAGCCCCAAGGACTGCAACCCCTAGGCCAGCCCTAGAGCTTAACTGGGCCTAGAGTCAGTGAACTGGGTGGGGCAGAGGGTTGGGGGCCATACAAGTTACTGGGACATCAACTGGGACAGCTAAGGGAATGCTGGCATCACCCCTCCCTTAACCCCAGGTTGCACAGCTTGTGGCTTCTAAAGACACTTCTTCTTTCTGCTTCAGGAGAGAAGACAGAAAAGTAGGGAGGACTTTGTCTTACACTTTGGATAGCAGCTTAGCCAGAGCAGGATAGGACACCAGCCAGAGTTGTGAGGCTCCTGTTCCAGGCCCTAGCTCCCAGATGACATTTCTAGATACATCCTGGGCCAGAAGGGAACTGACTGCCTTGAAATGAAGGACCCTGTGTGGAAGGATTTATGACCTGCTAACTGAAGAGTCCTTGGGCCCTGAATAACCAGCAGTGATTCCCAGGTATATCAGAGGGCTTTGAGTGAGACTCAGACTTCCTGGCTTCAGGTGAGACTCAGCACATTCCCAGTTGTGTTGGCTACAGGATGAGACTCCTTCTGTTTGAGAACATTGGAGGGAAAAGTGAAGGGGACTTTGTAGCTACCAGCTCGGCCATAGGCGAGTAGAGAACCAAGTGGGCTCCTGGGGTCCCCAGTGCTAGTACTTGGCTTATGGATGGCATTTTTGGATTGGCTCTGGGCCACAGGGGAGCCTGTTGCCCTGAAGGGTGAGTCTCAGGTCAGGCAGCAATCACCATAAGCTGACCTAAGAGCCCTTGGGCCTTAGGAAACATCAATGGTAGTCTGGCAGTACTCTTCGTGGGCCTGAGGTGGCAATGGCCATGGGGTGAGGCCCCTCCACCTTTGGAGAGGAGAAGGAAGAGTTGGAAGGACTGTGACTTGTGGTTTGAGTGCCAGCTCAGCCACAGAACAATTGAACACCAGGTAGACTTCTAAAGTTTTTTACTTTAGACCCTTACTCCCACATGGCCTCTCTGGATCTTCCCAGGACCTGGGGGAACTTACCACCCTGAAGGGAGGAACATAGGACTGGCTGGCTTTGCACCAGCTGACTGTAGAGCCCTGGGGCTTTGAGTGAACATAGGTAGTAGTCAGGAAGTGATTACAGCAGGTTTTGGGCAAGACTCAGTGCTGTGCTGGCTTCAGGTTTGACCTAGTGCAGTCATAGGGGTAGTGGCCACAAGGGTGCTTGTGTCACTCCACCTCCAGCTCCAGGTGGCTCAGAGCAGAAAAGAAACTCCATTTGCTTGGAAGAAAGTAAGGAAAGAGAACAAGAGTTTCTTCCTCATAATCCAGAGAATTCTTCCAGATCTTGTCCAATACCATCAAGATGGTACCTCTGTGAGTCTGCAAGAACCACAGCACTACGGTACTTGGGGTTCCCCTTAAAGCAGATACAGCTTAGATTGCAATACCCATATTTATTAAATAGCTGGAAAGCTTTCCAAAGAAAGACAGGTATGAACAAGCCCAGACTACAAATACTACAATAAATACCTAAGTCTTCAGTCCCCAGACACCAGTGAACATCCACAAGTATCAAGACAATCCAGGAAAACATGAACTCATTAAATGAACTAAATAAGGCACCAGGGACCAATCCTGGAGAAACAGAGATATGTGACCTTTCAGACAGAATTCATAATAGCTATTTTGAGGAAACTCAAAAGAAATTCAAGATAACACAGAGAAGGAATTCAGAATTCTAACAGATAAATTTAACAAAGAGATTAAAATAATTAAAGAGAATCAAACAGAAATTCTGAGGCTGAAAAATGCAATTGGCATACTGAAGAATGCATCAGGGTCTTTTAACAGCAGAATTGATCAAGCAGAAGAAAGAATTAGTGAGCTTAGAAACAGCCTATTTGAGAATACACAGTCAGAGGAGACGAAATAAAAAATAAAAAACAGGCCGGGTGCGGTGGCTGATGGCTGTAAGGTGGCTCATGCTTTGGGGGCTGAGGTGGGCAGACTACCTGAGCTCAGGAGTTTGAGACCAGCCTGGGCAACATGGTGAAACCATGTCTCTACTAAAATACAAGAAAAAAAAAATTAGCAGGGTGTGGTGGCGTGTGCCTGTAGTCCCAGCTACTCAGGAGGCTGAGGCAGGAGAATTGCTTGAACCCGGGAGGCGGAGGTTGCAGTGAGCCAAGATGGTGCCACTACACTCCAGCCTGGCGACAGAGCAAGACTCCATCTCAAAAAAACCCAAAAACAAACAAAAAAATAAAAAATACAAAACAATGACACACACCTACAAGATCTAGAAAATAACCTCAAAAGGGTAAGTCTAAGAGGTATTCATCTTAAAGAGGAGATAGAGAAAGAGATGGGATAGAAAGTTCATTCAAAGGGATAATAACAGAGAACTCAAACCTAGAGAAAAATATCAATATTCAAGTACAAGGAAGTTATAGAACACCAAGCAGATTTAACCTCAAGGCACTTAAATAAATAAGCTCCCAAAGGTCATGGATAAAGAAAGGATCCTAAAAGGCATAAGAGAAACTAAACAAATCACATACAATGTAGGTCCAATACATCTGGCAGCAGACTTTTCAGTGGAAACCTTATAAGCCAGGAGAGAGTGGCATGACATATTTAAAGTGCTAAAGGAAAAATCCTTTAACCTAGAATAGTAAGTACATCTGCTGAAATTACCCTTCAAACATGAAGAAGAAATAATCACTTTCCCAGACAAACAAAAGCTGAGGCATTTCATCAATACCAGACCTGTCCTATAAGCAATGCTAAAGGGAGCTTTTGGATCAGAAAGAAAAGGATAGTAATAAGTAAGAAGAAATCATCTGAAAGTACAAAACTCAGTGGTAATAGTAAGTACACAGAAAAGTACAAAATACTATCACACTACGACTGTGGTATGTAAAATATTTTTATCATAGGTAAAAAGACTGAACAGTGAAAAATAAGAACTGCAACAATTTTTCAAGACAGAGAGAGTACAATAATATATAAATAGTAACAACAAATTAAAAAGCAGGGGGATAAGGTTAATGTATAGAGTGTTGTTTTCCTTTTGCTTGCTGCTTTGTTTGTTTGTTTATGCAAACATTGTGTATTAGTCCATTTTCATGCTGCTATAAAGAAATACCCAAGACTGGGTAATTTATAGAGAAAAAGATATTTAATAGCCTCACAGTTAAACATGGCTGGAGAGACCTCACATTATAGTGGAAGGTGAAGGAGGAGCAAAGTCACGTCTTACAGGGTGCACGTACAAGACAGCATGTGCAGGGGAACTCCCCTTTATAAAACCATCAGATCTCGTGAGACTTATTCACTATCATGAGAACAGCCCGGGAAAACCCACCCCCATGATTCAATTACCTACCACCACGTTCCTCCCATGACATGTGAAGATTATGGGACCTACACTTCAAGATAAGATTTGGGTGGGGACACAGTCAAACCATATCACAGTGTTAAGTTGTTGTTAGCTTAAAATAATAGGTTATAAGATAGTATTTGCAAGCCTCATGGTAACTTCAAACCAAAATCATACCACAAATACACAAAAAGTAAAAAGCAAGAAACTAAATCATATAACCAAACAGTATCACCTTCACTAAAAGGAAGACAGAAAGGAAAGAAAGAGGAAGAGAAGACCAAGAAACTTCTAGAAAACAAATCACTTACTTATCAATAATAACATTGAATGTAAATGGATTAAACTCTCCAATCAAAAGACATAGATGAGCTGAATGAATTTAAGAAAAGAGATCAATGATCTATTATTTATAATAAACACACTTCACCCATAAAGACACACACAGACTGAAAATAAAGGGATAGAAAAAGATATTCCATGCCAATGGAAACCAAAACAGAGCAGGGGTAGCAATACTTAAATCAGACAAAACAGATTTCAAGACAAAAATTATCAGAAGAGGCAAAGAAGGTCACTGTATACTGATAAAGGGGTCAATTCAGCAAGAGGATATAACAATTTTAAATATACATGCACCCAATACTGAAGTGCCCAGCTATATAAGACAAATATTATTAGAGTGAAAGAGACAGATAGACCCCAATACAATAATAACTGGAGACTTCAACACCCCACTTTCACCATTGAACATATCTTCCAGACAGAAAATCAACAAAGAAACTTGGACTTAATCAGCACTACAGACCAAATGGACCTAACAGATATTTACAGAACATTTCATCCAATGGCTACAGAATACACATTCTTTTCCTCAGCACATGGATTATTCTCAAAGATAGATCACAAAACAAGTCTTAAAACATTCAATAATGCTGAGATAATATCAAGCATCTTTTCTCATCCCAATGGAATAAAACTAGAAATCAATAACAAAATGAAACTGCACAATTTCATGGAAATTAAACAGTATGTGCCTGAATGACCAGTGGGTCAATGAAGAAATTAAGAAGGAAATTGAAAAATTTCTTAAGACAAATGATAATGAAAACATAACATACCAAAACCTATGGATACAGCAAAAGTACTACTAAGAGGAAAGTTTATAGCTATGAGTGCCTACATAAAAAATAAGAAAAACTTCAAATAAACAATCAAATTATGCATATTAAAGAAATAGAAAAGTAAAACAAACAGAAATCCCAAAAAGTAAAAGAAAATAAATAATAAAGACCAGAGCAAAAATAAATGAAATTAAAATGCAGAAAACAATACAAAAAAATTAATGAAACAAAAAGCTAGTTTCTTGAAAAGTTAAAGAAAATTGATAAACCTTTAGCCAGACTAGCTAAGTAAAAAAGACAGAAGATCCAGATAAATAAAATCAGAGATGGAAAAGGAGGCATTACAATTGATACCACAGTAATTCAAAGGATCATTCGTGGCTACCATTCGCAACTATATGACTATAAATTGGAAAATCTGGAAGAAATTGACAAATTCCTGGACACCTACAACCTTGATTGAACCATGAAAAATCCAAAATCTAAACAGACCAATAGGAAGTAATGAGATCAAAGCCATAATAAAAGTCTCCAAGTTAGGAAAACTCAGGACCTGATGGCTTTGCTGCTGAATTTTACCAAACATTTTAAGGGTAACTAATACCAATCCTACTCAAACTATTCAGAAAAACAGAGCAGGAGGAAATACTTCCAAACCCATTCTATGAGGCCAGTGTTGTACTGATACCAAAACCAGACAAAGACACGTTAAAAAAAGAAAACTACAGGCTTACATCTCTGATGAATATTGACGTAAAAATCCTCAAGAAAATATGAACAAATGAAATTCTATAATACTCATTCATCATGACCAAATAGGATTTATCCCTGGGATGCAAGGATTGTTCAACATATGCAAATCAATCAGTATGATACATCATATCAATAGAATGAAGGACAAAAGTCATATGATCATTTCAATTGATGCTGAAAAAGCATTTGATAAAATTCAATACCCTTTCATGATAAAAGCCCTAAAAAACTGGCCTCTAATCCCAGCTAAAAGCCTGTAATCCCAGCTACCTGGGAGGCTGAAGCAGGAAAGTTGCTTGAACCCAGAAGGCGGAGGTTGCAGTGAGCCAGGATAGCATCACTGCACTCCATTCTGGGTGACAGAGTGAGACTCTGTTTCAAAAAAAAAAAAGGAGAATACATACCTCAACATAATAAAAGCCGTATACAACAGACCCATAGCTAGTATCATACAGAAGGGAAAAACTGAAAGTTTTTTCTCTAAGATCTGGAACAGGACAAGGATGCCCCCTGTCACCACTGTTATTCAACATAGTATTGGAAGTCCTAGCTAGAGCAATCAGACAAGAGAAAGATATAAAGCCATCCAAATTGGAAAGCAAGACATCAAACTATCCTTGTTTACAGATGGTATGATCTCATATTTGGAAAAACCTGAGGACTCCACCAAAAAGTTATTAGAACTGATAAACAAATTCAGTAAAGTTGTAGGATACAAAAGCAACACAAAAAATTAATAACATTTCTGTATACCAACAATGAACAATCTGAAAAATAAATTAAAAAGTAATCCCATTTATGATAGCCACAAATAAAATTAAATGCCTATGAATTCATCAAAGAAGTGAAAGATCTTTATAATGAAAACACTAACCACCATTTTTGGTGTGCTCTTCAATTTCCTTCATTAGTGTTTTAGACACCAAAAAAAATGGAAAAATATTCCATGTTCAAAGATTGGAAGAATCAATATTGTTAAAATCTCCATACTACTCAAAGCAATCTATAGATTCAATGCAATTCCTATCAATATACCAATGACATTCTTCACAGAAATAGAAAAAACTATCCTAAAATTTGTATGGAACCACAAAAGACCCAAAACACCCAAAGCTATCCTAAATAAACATAACAAAACTGGATTTCAAATTATACTGCAGAGGTATAGTAACCAAAATGGCATGTTACTGGCATGAAAACAGACACATAGACCAATGGAACAGAATAGAGAACCCAGAAACAAATCCATTTACCTACAATGAAATCATTTTTGAGAAAGGTGCCAAGAACATACATTGGGGAAATGACTCTTCAACAAATGGTGGTGGGAAAACTGGATATCCATATTCAGAAGAATGAAACTAGACCCTTATCTCTCTCCATATACAAAAATCAAATCAGGCCAGGCGCGGTGGCTCATGCCTGTAATTCTAGCATTTTGGGATGCTGAGGTGTGTGGATCACTTGAGGTCAGGAGTTCAAGACCAGCCTGACCAACATGGCAAAACCCTCTCTACTAAAAATACAAAAATTAGCTGGGCATGGTGGTGACATCTGTAATTCCAGCTATTCGGGAGGATGAGGCAGGAGAATTGCATGAACCCAAGAGGCAGAGGTTGCGGTGAGCCAAGATTGTGCCACTGCATTCCAGCCTGGCTGACAGAGCGAGACTCCATCTCAAAAAAAATAAAATAAAATCAACATGGATTAAAGACTTAAATCTGGCTGTCATGGTGGCTCACGCTTGTAATACCAGTACCTTGGGAGGCCGAGGTGGGCGGATAACAAGGTCAGAAGATTGAGACTATCCTGGCCAACTTGGTGAAACCCTGTCTTTACTAAAAATACAAAACTTAGCTGGGTGTGGTGGCATGCACCTGTAGTCCCAGCTACTCGGGAGGCTGAGGCAGGAGAATCGCTTGAATCTGGGAGGTGGAGGTTGCAGTGTGCTGAGTGCCACTGCACTCAGTCCAGCCTGGGTGACAGAGTGAGACTCCGACTCAAACAAAACAAAACAGAACAAAACAAAACAAAACAAAAACAAAAACAAAAACACTAAAATTTAAGATCTCAAACTATGAAACTACTACATGAAAACGTTGGGGAAACCCTCCAAGCCATCAGCCTATGCAGAGATTTCTTAAGTAATATTCAACGAACATAGACAACCAAAGCAAAAATTGACAAATGGTATCACATCAAGTTAAAAATCTTCTGCATGGCAAAAGAAACAATGAACAAAGTGAACAGACAACCCACAGAATAGGATAAAATATTTGCAAACTATTCATCTGACAAGGGATTAATAATCAGAATATATAAGGAACTCAAACAACTCTATAGGAAAAAAATCGAATCCTCTGATTAAAAAATGGGGAAAAGATTTGAATAGATATTTCTCAAAAGGAGACATACAAATGGCAAACAGACATATGAAAAGATGCTCAACATCATTAATCATCAGAGAAACACAAATCAAAACTATAATGAGATGTTATCCCATCCCAGTTAAAATGGCTTATATCCAAAGACAGGCAATAACAAATGCTGGTGAGGATGTGGAGAAAAGGAAATCCTCGTATACTGTTGGTGGGATTGTAAATTCATACAACTACTACATAAAACATTATGGAGGTTCTTCAAAAAACTAAAAATAGAGCTACCATATAATCTAGCAATCCCACTGCTATATATACCCATAAGAAAGGGACTCAGTATATTGAAGAGATATCTGCACTTCCATGTTTGTTGAGGCACTATTCACAATAGCCAAGATTTGGAAGCAACATTAGTGTCCCTCAACAGATGAATGGATAAAGAAAATGTAGCATTTATACATAATGGAGTACTATTCAGCTATATAAAGAATGAGATTCAGTCATCTGCAACAACATGGGTAGAACTGGAGGTCATTAAGTTAAGTGAAATAAGCCAAGTACAGAAGGATAAACATTGCATGTCCTCATTTATTTGTGGGATCCAAAAATCAAAATAGTTGAATCCACAGAGATAGAGAGTAGGATGGTTACCAGAGTTTGGGAAGGGTAGTGGGGTGGTAGGCGGGAGGTGGGGATGGTTAATGGATACAAAAAAATAGAATGAATAAGTGAGACCTAGTATTTGATAACACAACAGGGTGAGTACAGTCAATAATAGTTTTACATTTTAAAATAACTAGGAGAGCCTAAATGGATTGTTTATGACACAAAGAATAAATACTTGAGAGGATAGATACACCATTTTTCATTACGTGATTATTATGCATTGCATGCTTGATCAAAACATCTCATGAACCCCATAAATATATACATCTACTATGTACCCACAAAAATTAAAAATAAAACAATTAAAAATATCATCACAGCAAGGATTCTATGGTTTGAATATTTGTGTTCCTCCCAAAACTCATGTTGAAACTTAATCCCCAATGCAACATTATTAAGAGGTGGGACCTTCAGGAAGTGATTAGCCCATGAGTGCTCTGCCTTCATGAATGGATTAGTGTCCTTATAAAAGGGCTCAAGGGAGGGAATTTGGTCTGGTTTGTGCTTCCATACTTTGACCTTATGAGGGCATAAGGGCATAGTTGGTGTCATCTATGAGAAATAGGCCTTCATCAGGCACTGAACCTGTCAGTGCCTTGATCTCGGACTTCCCAGTCTCCAGGACCGTGAGAAATAAATTTCTGTTACTTATAAATTACTCAGTGTCAGGTATTCTATTATGGCAGAACAAACAGACTGAGACAAGAAGTAAGATGAAGTGAAAAGTCACCCTTGCTCTTGGAGATTATTGGTGACCTTAGGAAAAGCAGTTTTGATGGAATGATGGGAGAGGAAGTTTGATTGAAAGAGGTTCACAAGAAAATGGGAGAAAGACCTTATTTTGCTACAAAACAATAATGCCATGCACTTCTAGGCTCACAGGATTTGGGGGAATGAAAGCAAAGCAGTGGGCTGTAAGTCACCAGGTCAGACTGACCCAGAGAAAGGGTCCTGGGGCAAGTTGGAGAACTGATGAAGAGTAGCTCTCACAAAGCGAGAAACCTGGAAAGGAGTTATGGTGGTTCCAGATTACTAGTGGGGCATGGGGCTCTGTACAGAAGATGAGTTTTGGGGAAACACATCTTCAGGTTAGGACTCCAGGATTCCCACAGATTAAAATCAATTAAATGGGACTTCATAATCAAGGGTTATAAAAAATATAAACAAGCAAATTCATGAAAGTAGCAGAAACAACCAATATCACATTTTGTTCAATCGGAGTTTCACATACTGGAATGATCAAAGAATATGAAACAAATTATATGAAATGTTTAATGTTTTAAAAGATGGAAACACAAAAATTAAGCAAACAATAACAGGCTCTTCTGTAAGACCAGGCAAATTTGAAGACAAACCAAATAAAGCTTTTAGAAATTAAAAAAAATAGAATTGTTGAAGTAAAAAATTTCAATTGATTGGTTAAAGCACATATTAGGAAGAGCTAAATAAAAATATTGGCAAATTCGAGTACCCATCTGAAGGAATGATACAAAATGCAGCCCAGAAGACAAGCAGATAAAATATAAGAAATGTTAAGAAATATGCAAACAGTCTTATCAAATTAATAGGAAGAGAGAAAGAGAAAGCCCATTTGCGTCACAGGCCTAGCAGCTCACCAAGCAGGTGGGCAGAAGACAAAATCCATAGGCTCATGCACGCTAATGCTGAACCAGAAAATCTGAGGTTGATCTGACTAATATTTTTTCCTCCTAGGGATGTGGAGAAGGGGGTGGGAAAATGCAGAGCCAGCAGGAGTTTCTCATCCTAGTTATTAATAATAAATGAAATGCATAAATTGTGGAAGCACTTGCAATGTGCGTGCTTTAAGATCTTCCTGTAAAATTAATCTTGCCATGTGACATCAGGATTGTCCTGTGAGTAATTTCTTTTTCTGTAGCTACAAAATATTTATGTTTCTGTTATTTATAAAAACCAAAATTCAGATATTCTTTCAAGCTATTATCTTCTTTTTCCTTCCATTCAGTGACAGCTTTCTTGTGAGTGAAAAATATCTAGAATTGAAATGATTACTTGTTCACCGTTCATTCACTACTTGCAGCCTCCCCACTAAATCAACTGATATAGTTCTTTCAAAGTTAACAATGACTACTTAATTATCATATTCAGTGATTTTTTCCCTCTCTTCTCTCTTTATAGTACTTGATACTGTTAACCACTCATTCCCTTTTTCTTTTAATCAACAAATAGTTACTAGGTTTTCACTATTCTCTAAACTAGATCCTGGGGCTGAAAAGGACATTGTCTGATGTCAAATGTTGTTCAGTCTATTTATCAAAGGAGATGTGCACAAACTGTGTGATATAAAGCTCTAAAGGAAAAAAGTAGAACCACAAACGAGGGAGCAGTTACCTCTACCCAGGGAAGTCATGAATGGCTTTACACTTGAGTCTTTTAGAAAGACAATGTGTGTTGATCAGGTGGATGGAAGCAGGCTATGGCATCATTAGTGGCAGAGGAAGTACATGACCAAAGGTGCAGAGACATAAAGCAACCATGTCTGTTAAGGGCACTGCAAATAGTTCAGTATGTCTAGAACATAGGAACTGAGCTGGGCTTCACAGCTAGAATGAAAGGCAATGCAAAATAACAGAAGACACTGAACTTATCGAAGGAATTTGGACTTAAACCTATAGGCACTACGCAAGGTGCTAACAAGGTTTTCCTCCTCGTTTTTGTCCTTCTTAATACATTAGTAATTTGCAAATAACACACTTCCTTGCAAGTAGATGGAAGCTGGATTGGAAAGCTGTAAGACTGAAGGTAGAAGACGATGTAGGAAACTTGAACTTCTGAGTGAAAGAGGATAAGGATCTGAACTAAGGAGGCAGACAGATGTGAGAGGTGGTGGACTGAGTGAATGACAGTCCCATTACGAGAGAGTGTATACCAGGCAAAGGAGCAGGGTTTGGGAGGGTGTTCTCAGGGATGAGGAGTGTGGGCTAATTGGGCATCCCAAATGGTGACTTATCCAATTGGTGACCATGTATTTCTTTCTGCCCTTTTGCTTCTATAATATTTATCCCTTTCTTCATTATAAAATACATACCTTTCATTGCAGATGATTTCAACCATTCTGAAAAGTATAAGGAAAAGAAAACCCACCAGTGATCTCATAATACAGACATTTTAGAATATTTGAAAAGATAACACCACTGCACTCCAACCTGGGTAAAAGAGCAAGACTCTGACTCTAAAAACAAAAACCATAAAAAGGTGTGCACTATGCACATGTGTACATTTTTAGAAAATTGTTTCTTACCCTATATAGAATGTTACAGCCTGCTTTTAACATTTAATCTGTACCATGTGCATTGTTCTGCATAATAAGATAATATTTGGATATATTATTTTAATGACTATATAGTGTTTTATCCTATGAATGAACCACTTTTTTTAAACCTATTGATTAGCATTGCAATTGACTTTTGTTTTGCTATTAGATATAATGCTATAATGAACATTTCACATATAATATTAGACAATTATATGATTATTTCCTTGGTACAAATTCCTGGAAATAAAAAATACAGTGTTAAATTTAAGAAAGAACAGGCTAGGCACTGTGGGCTCATACCTGTGATCCCAGCACTTTGGGAGGCTGAAGCTGGTGGATCACTTGAGGCCAGGAGTTCGAGACCAGCCTGGCCAACATGGCAAAACCCCATCTCTACTAAAAATACAAAAATTAGCTAGGCGTGGTGGCACACGCCTATAATCTCAGCTACTGGGAAGTCTGAGGCACGAGAATTGCTGGAACCCAGCCTGCAACGGTTGCAGTAAGCCAAGATGGCGCCACTGCACTCAAGCCTGGATGACAGAGTGAGACTCTTTCTCAAAAAAAAATTTAAGATAGAACAATTATAAGGTCTCTTGACACATACTAACAAATTTCCAAATATATGTCCCAATTGATGTTCCCATTGGCATTGAGAACTGCATTACAATTTTTTTTCTAAATATATAAGCAAAGATTTCTTCTTTTTAAATTTGCATTTCCTGAATGATAAAATAATATGTTTATTGGCAATTGTATTTTCTTGGTGAATTGTTCCTTCATGCCCTTTGATATTTTTTCTGTTACAATGTTGGGTTTTTTCCTTCGATTTATATTAGTTGTTTTTATACTAAGTATATTGACTTTTAAAAAATTTCGCCATACTTTTTTGCAGATATTGATATACAAAGTTTTATAATTATTTTACAGCTAAAGGTATTTATCATTTCTTTTGGAACCCTTGATTTTCTTCTCAAAACTCTTCTCTTTCAATGTCCATGACACTGTTTTATCCTGTTTTTCACTTCTCAGTCTATTTCCCTGGTAATGGTGTCTAGCTGACATTTTTTTCCTTCTTCAAATAGAGACATTTGTCAGTCCTTGGCCCTTTTCTGCCAATATCCTCATACTCAGAGACCTCATCTATCTCAATGCCTCAGTGTTTTTAAATACTGAGTCTCTTCATCTATTTTTTTTGAGTACTATATGTACATAATATTAAATTCAAAACCACAAAATAATATACAGTGACAAATAAGTCTCTTTTTTTCCCCTGATCCTGGGCCATCCAGTTTCTCTCCTAGGAGCCAACTACCACTATTAGTAATAGTCTTTTGTGGAACCATCTAAGAATCAGCTATGCATTTACAACTATTCACAATAGCAAAGACACAGAATCGACCTAACTGCCCATCAATGGTAGACTGGA
Organism: Papio anubis; assembly: GCF_008728515.1. Lineage (NCBI taxonomy): Eukaryota > Metazoa > Chordata > Mammalia > Primates > Cercopithecidae > Papio > Papio anubis. Next base: position 62,973,638 of record NC_044985.1, read on the forward strand.
TAAATAAAATATAATACATACGTACCATGGAATACTATGTAATCATAAAAAAGAACAAGATCCTGTCCTTTGCAGGAACATGGATGAAGCTGGAGGCCTTTATCCTTAGCAAACTAACGCAGGGACAGAAAACCAAATACCACATGTTTTCACTTACAAGCGGAAGCTAAATGATGAGAACACATGGGCACATACAGGGGAACAACAGATACTGAGGCCTAGTGGAGGGTAGAGGGTGGGAGTAGGGAGAGGATCAGGATGATCAGGATAAATAACTAATTGTCATTAGACTTAATACCTGGGTGATGAAATAATCTGTACAAGAAACCCCCATGACACAAGTTTACCTATATAACAAGCCTGCGCATGTACCCCCGAACTTAAACTAAAAGTTAAAAAAAGAAATTTTTACAATACAAATTCTGAACTACATTGAATCTACCAACAAAATGGAAAATGTTTATTATTACCCTGTTAATCTTTAGCTTAAATGAAAATATTGATATTGGCCGGGCGCAGTGGCTCACGCCTGTAATCCCAGCACTTTGGGAGGCTGAGGTGGGTGAGTCATTTGAGGTCAGGAGTTCGAGACCATCCTGGTCAACATGGCGAAACGCTGTCTCTACTAAAAATACAAAAATTAGCCAGGCATGGTTGTGCAGGCTTGTAATCCCAACTACTCAGGAGACTGAGGCAGGAGGATCACTTGAACCTGGGAGGCGGAGGTTGCAGTGAGTCAAGATCGCACCACTGAACTCCAGCCTGGATAACAGAGAGAGACTCTGTCTCAGGAAAAAATAAAAAGATAGTTAAGGTATTTAGTCAATCCCTTCTTTCAAAAGCTCTTAAGTTTAAAATGTGTTAAATTGTCAAGTTTGAATATACAAATTAACCTACAAAGTCAAATGAAAGTATTTGGATCCTCAATTAAAATCCTCAGTTAATGGCATCTGAAAAAGATAGGATATTATTTAACAGAATTAGAAGTATCTTAAAAGCAGGATACATCTAGAAATAAATTATCACAATGGCTATAGATAACATTCTCTGATTTTTATGGCAATTACATAAGCAATTTGTTTTTCTCTCTTTCAATTCTGTGTCTATATATTTTACTACTCCTGGCAATTTTAAAATAAAGATCAAATCTTCAAAAGAATATTCTATCCATTTACAAACATCTAAGTACATACATATGTATGTATATGTGTATAATTTCCCCACACAAATATTACAATACTATGTACTATTCTACACGTTACATTTTTTTACTTAACAATAGATTTGGGGCCAGGCATGGTGGCTCATGCCTGTAATCCCAGCACTTTGGGAGCCTGAGGTAGGAGGATCACTTGAGCCTAGGAGGTCAAGACGAGCCTGAGCAATTAGTGAGACCTTGTCTCTACAAAAAAAATTTTTTTTGCCAGGCATGGTGACATATGCTTGCAGTCCCAGCTACTTGAGAGGGTGAGGTTGTAGGATGGCTTGAGTCTGAGGGGTTGAGGCCACAGTGAGCCATGATCACGCCACTGCACTCCAGCCTGGGCAACAGAGCAAAATTCTGTCTCAAAAATAAAAACCAATTTTTTAAAACAGCAAACACAAAAATAAAATCAAAACACCCCAGAAAAACAATTGGGGTGATCCTCTTGCCTGGCTTCCCAAAGTGCTGGGGTTACAGACATGAGCCACTGCACCCGGCCTGAGAAATCTTAAGAGTTGGGACTGGAGGTCCACAGCACATGGGGTTATAACATACGGACCTGAAAATCAATAATATCCCACTACCAGGCGGTATAATATACTGGTTATAAGCCTAGACTTTTGGATTGCCTGGATTCAGATTCTGTTTCATCATTCCTAACACAAGAACCTTGATCAAGTTATTAAACGTTTTTATCATTTTGTTTTCCAGTCTGTAAAATGGGAGTCATTTTAATACTAATATATCTCTTTTTTATTAGAATTAAATATTAAATATTATTTAAATTATATTTAATATTTAAATATATAATTATAAAATTATACAAAATGTATATATAAAAGTAATATTTTGTAAGTGCTCAATAAATACTGGAATAGATCTTTGAATTTTTTTCCAATTTCTGGATTAAACAATACATAAATTACTATGTGAGAAGCCATGTATTTTGAAACAAAACAGACTAAATTAATTTGAGGAAATGCATTGTGTCATCAAAGAAAATACATTTTCAGTTAGGCACACAGGCAAGTATTCTGTTTCAGTTACTCATTCGCTAGCCAATGAATATTTGTTGAGCAACTACTATAAGCCAAACACTATTCCAGATGCTTGGCACAGAGAATATACCAGGGAACAAAAAAAGACAAAAATCTCTACCCTTGTGTAGTTCAAATCCTAGCAAGGAAAGATAGATAATAAAAAAATACATAATAAGTAATTTTAAAGTGTGTTAGATGGTGATAAATGCTGTTGTGAAAAAAGTAGAGCATAGTAAAGGGAACTGGGAGCAGAAGTTGAGATGTTGAGAATGGGGGAGGTTGTAATTTTAAGTGGGATAATCCTGGTAGTATTTTTGAGAACGTAACATTTTCAAAAACACTTGAAGGAGGTGAGAGAATGAGCTTTAGGGGTTGCGTTAGTTTCCTAGGGCTGCTGCAACAAAGCAGACATTTATTTTCCCACTCTTCTGGAGGCTGGAAGTCTGAGATTAAGATGTCAGCAGGATTGATATTTCTGAGGCCCCTCTCTGGCTTGTATGTGACCCTCTTCCCCCTGTGTCTTTCCACGGTCTTTCCTCTGTGTCTGTGACCAGCTTTCCTGTTCTTTTTAAGGACACAATCATATTGGATTAGGGCCCGTGTTAATGATCACATTTAAACTTAAAACCTTTTTAAAGGCCCTATCTCCAACTAGTCACATTCTGAGGGACTGGTGTTAGGACTTAAAGCATATGAATTTTGGGGGAACACGATTCAGCCCATAGCAAGGATATCATATTCCATGCAAAAGGAAAAACTAGTACAAAGGCTCTAAAATAGAAACTAGAGTGCTGGAGAACAGCAGGGAGCTGGGTAAGGTGGAGTGAGTGGGACTGTGGAGAAAGGCAGATTACTAGAGCCCTGTGGGCCATTGTAAGATCTTGGTGTGCTACTGAGTAAAATGGAGAACTGCGTTTGGACTTTCGGGAGAAAGTAACACATCTGCCTTATATTTTAAAACAGCCATTGGTTACTGTGTTGTGAATAGACTGCCAGGAACAAAGAGAATAGGGATACTAGTTAGGGGTCCCCTGACTATGATCCAAGAGAGATAATGAGGCTCAGATGCAGGCCACAGCTGGGGACAGCAATCCGTGGAAAATGTCAAGATACATTTTGGTATTTATATATTCAACTGTCAAGCAATTATTGTGTGCCTACTATTTACCAAGGCATGACTTTTAATGAGGGGAAAATAGAAATGTAAATAGATTTGAAGCAAAAATTAGGGATATAGACAGAGGGAAATGAGTGAATTGTTTTTCTTCAGAGAAAATAAGATAAAGGCTTACCAAGGTAGTGAAATGTAAAATCATTAAATGACTTAAAAGTAATTTAATTAGAAATCTGTTCACATGTTAAGAACTTTGTTTCTAAGGTGAGGAAGAATGCCATCCTAATTGTGTTCAGGTCTGGTACTATCTACTTCCCCTTACCTTTCAGTTTCTCTCTATTTTTTCCATTTGGAATAAAACAACATTTGTTCCCCTTTCGTACATTTAAAGACATCTGGTTACAGCATGTGGATCACTTCCAAAGCCCTGGAAGGGAAAGAGTTGAAGTGAAGCAAGGGACAAAATACAAAGCGGGGAGAATGGGTAAGGAAGAAGGAAGCAAGAAATGCTTGGTGAGGGTTCCAGGCAGATAAAATTCATCCAGCCCGCATGCCAAGGTCCACAAAACAAACAAACGAAACACTTAAATAGCACTTTAATCAGGGACTAAAAGGTGATCTGGTCTACAACAGACCACATGCAAGAAGGTAGTCCCCTAAGATTATGATACCACATTGTTTACTGTACCTCTTCTATGTTTACATATGTTTATATACACACATACTCTTACTATTGTGTTCCAGCTGCTACAGTATTTAGTACAGTGACATACTGTATGGGTGTGTGGCCTAGGAGCAATAGGCTAAAATATATACCTAGGTGTGCAGTAGGCTGTACCATCTAGGTGTGTGTAAGTACACTCTATGACATTCACACAACTACAAAAAGGCTAACTACAAATTTCTCAGAATGTATCCCTGTGAGTAAGTGATGCATGACTATACCACAGACTGGTGGTTGCAACAGCAAATATGTATTTTCTTGCACTTCTGAAGGCTGGAAGTTTGAGATCAATGTGTCAGCAGCTGTTTTCTCCTGAGGCCTCTCTCCTCAGCTTGTAGATGGCCACCTTCTCACTGCAGCCTCACATGGTCTTCCCTCTGTACTCAGGAAACCCGGGTGTCTCTCTGTGTGTCCAAATTTGCTTTTCATGTAACTACGCCAGTCAGATTGGATTAGAGCCCTTCCTAATGACCTCATTTTAATTAACTACCTCTTTAACAGCCCAATCTCCAAATATAGTCACACTCGGAGGTACTGGAGATTAGGACTTCAAAATACTAATTTGGGGATGGGGGAGGACACAGTTTAACCCATAACAGTGGGTTTAACCAACTTCATTTAATTTTTTAAAAAATCTTCATATATTCTTTGACTCCATGTTGGAGTTTAATTTATAACTTGTATTAGTCCATTTTCACACTGCTGATAAAGACATACCCAATACTGGGCTGTTTACAAAAGAGAAGTTTAATGGATTTACAGTTCTACATGGCTGAGGAGTCCTCACAATCATGGCGGAAAGCAAGGAGAAGCAAGTCATGTCTTACATGGATGGCAGCAGGCAAAAAGAGAGCTTATGCAGGGAAACTCCTGTTTTTAAAACCATTAGATCTCAGGAGACTCATTCACTATCACGAGAACAGCACAGGAAAGATCCAATTCCATAATTCAGCCACCTCCCATGGGTTCCTCCCATGACACATGGGAATTACAATTCAAGATGAGATTTGGGTGCGGACACAGCCAAACCATATCATAACTTTAAAGAGAATGCAAGCTAATTAATTGAGCATAAAGTAAAATACTTTAGTCTTCAGTAGAATTACTATATGCATTACAAATATAGGCTTCTTCAGATAAAGTATTTAGATGAATTAGCTTCCTCTGTTGTTCTATACAAAGAACAAAGATATGTGATCTATTTTAACTCAACCATATTGTGTGTGAATCTATGTATAAATCACGGGAAGCTAATACTAACTTCTGTCATAATGCAATATATATTTTCCTTCTTTCCTTCCTTCCTTCCTTCCTTCCTTCCTTCCTTCCTTCCTTCCTTCCTTTCTTCCTCCCTTCTTTCTTTTGCTTCCTTTATTTCTTTACTTTCTTTCTTTCAACAGGGTATAGGTCTGTCACCCAGACTGGAGTGCAGTGATGTGATCATGGCTCACTGCAGCCTCAAACTTCTGGGCTCAAATGATCCTCCCACGTCAGCCTCCCGAGTACTTAGGACTACAGGCAGGTGCCACCATGCCTGACTAATTTTTCTATTTTTTCTCAATACAAGGTTTTGCCTTGTTGCCCAAGCTGGTCTTGAACTCCTTGGCTTAAGTAATCTGCCTGCCTCAGCCTACCAAAGTACTGGGATTATAGGTGTGTGCCACCACGTCTGGCCTACATTTCCTTAGGATAAAATATTTCAGAAATAAAATTAAAGAAAAATTTTCCGCATTTTTTGTTTTAAAAATTCCCCATGACTGGACAATAATTATTTGTCCATACTATGGGTTGGCTGATAAAGGGGTTTGAAGGTATATTAATTCTCTACTAAGCCGGGCGTGGTGGCTCATGCCTGTAATCCCAGCACTTAGGGAGGCCGAGGCAGGCAGATCACGAGATCAAGAGATCGAGACCATCCTGGCCAACTTGGCGAAACCCTGTCGCTACTAAAAATACAAAAATTAGCCAGGCGTGGTGGTGAGCACCTGTAATCCCAGTTACTCAGGAGGCTGAGGCAGGAGAATCACTTGAATCCAGAAGGTGGAGGTTGCAGTGAGCCAAAATCGCGCAACTGCACTCCAGCCTGTACGACACAGTAAGACTCCATCTCAAAAAAAAAAAAAAATTATCTACTAAAACCCAAAGCAAAAAAGTTCATTTCAGATACTGTGAGAGACTACTTCGTATTTATTATATTTTACTGTTTGTGGAGCACAGTGAACTATAGTTTGAACCAAGTTCTTAGAAATAGGAGTCAAAGCATCTGTTACATTCTGTGGAAATGAAAATGTGTGTTTGAGTATCTATTTTATTTTCTAAAAACTTTTCTTTCAAGTGCAAATAAATATTTATCTCTCCAAATGATACTTGTTTCTCTTTTTCTGCCCTTCTGATTCAAGAAAATATGGATCACTGAAGATAAAGCAAAATCTAATGCTTTGACTTCATAGCTGTTGGAATTTCATTCTCATAGCTGTCCTGTGTTGCCATTTAAACATTTGCTTATAAAGATGTGTTTAAGATATGGCCGCTACCATGTATTAAGTTCACAATGCTGTCAGTCAATTAGATTGCCCCATTTTTTCCAGCCTATTTTTTCAAGTTGCAAATTCTAAATAAGTAATCTGTTAAATTATTTCACATAATTTAAAAATAGCACATCATTACCATCAGCCACCAAGTAGAATTATTTAATTTTAAAGTCTTTCTTCATTCCCTTACTGAAGAAATTGTTCTGCGATCAATTTGACCTTTTACCAGCATAATTGCCAGATAATTAACGATGATAAATGATTATGATCTGAAATATTTTTAACTAATTATTAAAGGACAACATATACTTCTTGAGAACAGGAAGTATATATTTTCTATAAAATATTAGATATACTCATTTATTTTATCCATTTAACACATACTTTGTACCAGAAACTGTCATCATGGAATTTATATTCCTAAAGTAAAGAAAACAAAGCTGGGCATGGTGGCTCATGCCTGTAATCCCAGCACTTTGGGAGGCCAAGGCAGGCATATTGCCTGAGCTCAGGAGTTCACGACCAGCCTGGGCAACAAAATGAAACCCCATCTCTATACTAAAATACAAAAAATTAGCCGAGCATGGCAGCGTGTGCCTGTAGTCCCAGCTACTTAGGAGGCTGAGGCAGGAGAATTGCTTGAACCCAGGAGGCAGAGGTTGCAGTGAGCCAAGATTGCACCATTGCACTCCAGCCTGGGCGACAGAACAACTCTGTCTCAAAAAAAAAAAAAAAAAAGAAAAGAAAAAAAGAAAAAGAAAACAAAGGTATGATATCTATATGATATCCTACATTAGAAGGTTCTAATGCTATGGATAATAATAAAAGCAGGGAAAGGGAGTTGAGATTCTGCATGTGAGGGAAAAGGGGTGCAGTTTTCAAAAGGATGGTCAAGGAAGATAACATCTATGACAAATGTGGGTATCTGGAAGAGGTGTAGATGGCCAACCATCCTGGCTTGTCGGGGACTAAGGGGTTTCCTTGGTTGCAGGACTTTCAGTGCTGAAACCAGGGCAGTCCTGGCCCAAGCAAACCAGGACAGTTGGTCACCTGACAAGTGTTCCAGATAGAGGAAACAGGAAGAACAAAGGCTCTGAGATGGGAGCATGCCTAGCAGTTTCAGGAACTAGTAAGGAGGCCAGTACAGCTGTAGAGAGGAAGAGGTCAGAGACATGACAGGGTCACATCATGTAGGGCCTTGTAGTGGATGCAATGGAACTCTACCCAAATCCTCTCCCCAGGGCTGATGATCCCACCCTGCATGCCGCTAGGCTTGCATTATGTCTTGGAATGGTGCTTGCTCTTGATTTCAGGGAACTTCCTGCTCCAAGATAGCCTAGAAATACGGAAAAAAATAAGGAAAACTTAGAAATGTCACGATGCATAAAATATAGGTAGATAATAGTCTATTATTATTTTATCATTTACTACCACAAAATATACACAAATCTATTATAAAAAAATAGATATACACAAATATATTAAAATTTATCAAAACCTGCACAAACACTTACAGACCATACACGGTTGCATGAGGGGTCAAGAGAAATGTAAGCAACCATAAAGATGCTATTAAATTATAATTGCATAAAATTAACTGTAGTACATACTGCATAACTGTAATTATTTTATAGCTACCTCTTGTTGCTACTGCGGCAAGTTCAAGTGATGCAAGTATCCACTTATAGCACTGTATGAGGCTAATTATCTCTGCATAAGCAGTTCATCTCTCTAGTAAATTGCTTATTGTAGTAAAAAGTGATCTCTCCTGGTTCTCAGGTATTTGTCATCATGTGTAGTGCAATACCGTAAACCTCGAATAACACCATGGGACCCACATGAAGTGCCACTAGTGATGCTGAAACTGCACCCAAGAAGCAGAGAAGTCATAACATTGCAAGAAAAAGTTGAATAGCTTGATATATTCTGTAGATTGAGTTCTACAGCTGTGGTTGCCTACCATTTTAGAGAGAGGATTTATCTTGTAAACAGATGATGCAAGCTTATGGTATCAAGAAATACAGTACAGTACTGTGAAGACATTTTCTCTTCCTTATGATTTTATCAATAACATTTTCTTTACTCTAGGTTACTTTATATATGTAATAATACAGTATATAATACAGCTAACATACAAAACATGGGTAATTGACTACGTTATCATTAAGGCTTTTAGTCAACAGTAGACTATTAGTAGTTAAGTGTTTGGGGAGCAAGTGGCCCTAATCCCGACGTTGTCCAAGGGTCAACTGTGCTCCACACCTCCCTTTTGTGCACACACACACATAGAAATACAGAAGTTTCTTAATTGCTTACTTCAGATTGTTTTTCTGAGCTTCATTGCTGCTATTGCACAGAGAACTGGGCTATAATCCAACCAGGAAATTTTAGGTCTGAAGAGTTGGCATTTCCCTTTGTGTCTCCAAATGTGGGGAGTAGGTGCACCAATTCTTCAGATAATTCAAGAAGTTCCGAGATGTTAGATGGATTGTATCATACATTGAATTCCATTGTGTTATTAGGACTCCAGTTGTTTTAAATAAAGTAGGTACATCAAAGAGCAACAAGCAAAAGGAAAGTTCTTGCCCTCAAGGGTTTTATTCTACTTGTCTATGAGTCATTTTCCTGAAAATATTCAATAATAAATGGCTTACTCCAGCATACCTCAGAACCTTAATTTCCAGTGGAGCCAGCATTTGTAGGCAGTGATAAGGGGGTTAAGAAAACATCAAATGGGGAAACAACTATCTCCTTTCTCGTCACACACACCAACCTAAATGTCCAGCTGCCCAGGCAATATACTAACTGCATTTGGTATATCCAGCATATTTATATTTCAGGCTTCACTGAAGAGTTTCCAGGAAGACAGTAGACTCCAAATTCATATTCCTTAGGAAAATGATGAATAGGTAAATATTAAGTAGGTGGCAGCTCCACTCTTTATCATGTGCATAAAGAGGCTCTTTATCCCTCAGTTATAACTGTTGCTTTTGTTTGTTTGTTTGTTTGTTTGTTGAGACAGAGTCTCACTCTGTCAACCAGGCTGCAGTACAGTGGTGTGATTTTGGCTCATTGTAGCCTCAGCCTCCTGGGCTCAAGGATCCTCCCACCTCAGCATCCAGAGTAGCTGGGACTACTGGTGTACACCACCAGGCCTGGCCAATTTTTTGCAGAGACAGGGTTTTACCGTGTTTCCCAGGCTGGCCTCAACCTCCTGGACTCAAGTGATCCTCCCATCTCAGCCTCCCAAAGTGCTGGGATTACAAGCATGATCTACCACACCCATCCTGAATGTTGTTTTTAACCCACTGTTTCAATATAAAAGTTTCCCTGGCATATAAGTTTTTTCTAAGTATATATGAATTTTTATGTAATTAAAAACCTCTATGTTTATTTATTTATTGAGACAAGGTCTTGGTCTGTTACCCAGGCTTGAGTACAGTGGTGCAATCATAGCTCACTGCAGCATCCCAGACTCAAGTGTTCCTCCTGCCTCAGCCTCCCAAGTAGCTGGGACCACAGGTGTATCCCACCACACCTAGCTAATTATTTTAATTTTTGTAGCAACAGAGTCTCACTATGTTGCCCAGGCTGTTCTTAAACTCCTGGGCTCAAAGGATTCTCCCACATCAGCCCCTGAAAAGGCTGGGATTACAGGTGTGAGCCATTGCACCTGGCCTCATTAAAAATGTTTAGAAACTAATAAGGTTAGTTGTGTTTATAGTCTACACTAGACCAATGTTAGCTGTACAGAGTCAGAAATAGAATAAAAGGATCCTTTTGTTTTATAACATATTTATAAAGCTGTGGAAAGTACAGTGGCTTGAGAGTAAGCGGATCTGAATTTATTCCTGACTCTAAAATCGATTCACGTATAGACTAGCATGATGGACTTTGGAAAGAATAGGTCCTATAACATGATAAGTTTCTAAAAGAGAAGCAAGTTGTGAAAGGCTTTTCTACATAGACTTAATTTAGAAAACGGACAATGGTGGGGACCCAACTCTGGCCTCCAGGGCTCACTGAATGGTTTCGCGATCTTCAGTAAATCTCTTAATCTTCAGAGCCTTGGCTTTTTTTTTTTTTTTTTTTTTTTTTAATCTATTAGATGGAATTACACCTACTTTGTCTCAGAGAACTGGTTACATGCATTAATAGATATTGGGGCCAGGCATAGTGACTCACACCTGTAATTCCAACACTTTGGGAGGCTGAGGAAGGAGAATCACTTGAGGCCAGAAGTTTGAGATCAGCCTGGGGAACGTAGCAAGACCCTGTCTCTACAAAAAAATTTAAAAATTAGCCAGACATGGTGGTGCACCCCTGTAGTCCTAGCTGCTTGGAGACTGAGCATGTGGATCCCTTGAACCCAGGAGTTTGAGGTTGCAGTGAGCTATGATCACACCACTGTACACCAGCCTAGGTGACAGAGCGAGACCCTCTCTCTAAAATTAAACAAATAAAAAAGATGTGAGCATGATTTGAGGACTAAAAAGAAAAACAAGGTACTGTTTTTTATTTATTGTATTTTTAAGGGCAAGTAAAAACTACATCTTCTCTCTGCGCATTAGAATATAGTTTTGAAATTAACTGATGCCATATGTATATAAAGTGCTTTTAGCTCTTTAGAAAACATTTTATATTCATATAAACCCAAATGCAAATACACACAGACATAAATATATCAGCTAACAGAACCCTGTAATGTGCAGAGTATAGCACATTTTGGGTACTTAATCAGTTTTCACTGAAGGAATGAATAAAGCTAAAAGCAACAGAGGATCAACTTCTATTGTACTGAATCATGTTTTTAAAAATATATTAAAGCTAGTAATGTCTACAAATGACAAACAAATTTTAAATTTTCGTAGTTATATTTAAATTTCAAAGATTTATAATTTTATAAACAAAAATATAAACTCATCAGCCGATTTCAACCAAATATATTAGTTACTATTTAAAGTATCAAATGATAATCTTTTAAAAAGGAATTAAAAGAATTACTAAATATTAGAATTGCACATTACTTTTGCCATGTAAAAAAATACCCAGTTATGGAATCTGTCATTTCCTTCTGTTTCAGAGATTACATTTTATGGCTATCCTTTTACCTATCTAAAACCAGACAGGCCTCTGCCTATGACCTTCAAAATGTATCACAGTTTCCTCTTGCACCTGGGCCATTATCAGACAAGTTCCACTTTATCTTGATTATAAGAACATGTATTCAGTAAATATTTCTCCATTTTATTAAGCATTTTAAGAAATAAAAAATTATGTCAGAGTTGCTTAACATAATAATAGCTGTTAAAGAACCTTACTAAGTACCAGACACTAGTCCAAGAGCTTTATATGCAATTAAATTAATATCCACAACAATCCTATCAGATATGTATGATGATTATCCTCATTATAGAGACAAGAACATGAGATGCAGAGAAGTTTAAAATCTTGCCTGAGGTCACACAGCTAATAAGTGATAGAGCCAAGATTTGAACTTAGGCAGGATAGCTCCAGAGCTAATGCTAAGCAATAGGCTTTATTGCTTCTCATCTAAAGGGCCTCATCTTCTTATTTGAATGTGTCATTCTTCACTTGCTTGGAGCCCTACCCTACAAGGCTGGAATAAAAATCACATTTTACCAAACACACATTTGGAGACATTCTATACCAGGGGCTGGCAAACTTTTTCTGTAAAGGACCAGACAGTGAATATTTTAGGCTTTGCATGCCAGTAAGTCTCCGTTGCAAGCTCAAATACAGTGTTTTAGCACAAAAGTAGCCACAGACAAAGTAAACAAATGAAAATGGCTTTATTCCAATTAAAACTTTATTTACAAAAACAGGCCCTGGGTCAGACTTGTTCCATGGACCATAGTTTGCTAACTCCCACTCCACAGTCTTACTCTTTTTTTATTCATCCAAGTTACTTGGAGCTGTTCTGTGCACAGCTTTAGTTTAGTAGGAAATGGCTCCTATTCTTGCCTGCATGCACAGACAACTCTTAAAAGAAAAGACTCCTTTTTCGTATGTTACTTATTCTATAGCTTTTACTTTGCCTTTCTACCCAATTCTCAGACCTGGATTTAAACCTTGGGTGCCAATTTCTCCTTCTTTTTAGGAAGATCAATACTTTTTTTGTTACTGGAGCTTCTAAAAGAAATATTTAGATTTTTGTCATACATTTTTGTTCTCCAAATGTGAAAGAATGCCATTTTACTACCCTCAGTCTAATAATAATGATTCAGGAAATGACCATTAATTGGACATTAAACCCACCAGATAAAAAGATACTGGAAAAGAGGATATTCGTTGGTCCTGAAGTATTACCCACAAATGAATCTACTTACTACAAAGAGAAAATATACCTGTCAGTATAAGAGCTAGAGGACACCACTTTAATTAAATGGTCAAAAGCAAAGTCATCAATAATGGAATAAACTGGAATTATGTGCCTCCATTTGTAATATAACGGGAAGGACATTACATTACCTATGTAATATTTTTGCCTGAAATCTTTAACCTAAATCCAATCATGAGGAAATAATCTGACAAATTGAAATTATAGGACATTCTGTTATACAATTGGACCTAGACTCTGAACAAAACAAAGAAACAAGGTAAAGCCTGTTCAAGATTATAGGAGAAAAAATATATGACACCAAAATGCAATGGATGAAACTTAATTGGATCTTGGACCTAAAAAAATTGAAAGACATTTTTGGGACTTGGAATGTATATTAGATAATATTATTGAATCAATACAAAATTTCTTTTGGAGATTACAGAAAAGTTAATCGACTATTTCTGCCCTCAAAGAACTCATCATCACTGGGGAAAAACAGACCAATAAGCAAAAAGTAAAACTAGAACATCTTTGAATTTCTCTCTCTAGATAACCATTATTTAAATTGATCCATAAAAACAGACTTCACAGTGAGTTCACACAATTATTAGACTCCACAATAAGGCACGTAGTTCCCAAAACCCAAGTTTGGACCCAGCTACTATCCATTTGACATACATCATGTAATAGGAAAGATAAGAAAAATACCAAAATCATACTCTGCCCTGAATTTTATTTAAATTCTATATGGGATTGGAAATGAAATACCAAGGAGATGCCTCCCTGTCACCAAAAATGAACAGAGATAACACAGTATGACAAAGCTTCAAAGAAGCAAGGACATTTAGAAACAGACCTTGAATAAAAGGAAGGAGGATTTCAACAGGCAGAGATGGGAGGAGAAGAGTTCCAAAAGCATAGAGGCAGGAAAGAGGAGGCCAGTTCCTGTAAGCAAAAGCAATGCAATTTTCTTGGGGCACAAAAGACAGAAAAGTAGGTAAAAGCCACTTATGTGGAGATCTTTGAATGCCAGGCTGAGAAGCAAACATTCAATTCAATCACCAATGTTTTTAAATGGGATAATACTTTGAGTTATAAGTTTAAGATAATTAATCTAGAGAAAGTATACTGATGGAAGCAGATAAAAACTAAAACTAGGGAAAAAGTATTAGGTGATGGATTAGTCTTTCTCTTGCTACCATAACAAAATAACCCAGATTGGGCTGTGCAGAATGGCTCATGCCTGCAATCCCAGCAATTTGGGAGGCCGAGGTGGGCAGATCACTTGAGGTCAGGAGTTCGAGACCAGCTTGGCCAACATGGTGAAACCCCACGCTTCTAACAAAAATTAGCCGGGTGTAGTGGTGTGAGCCTGTAATCCCAGCGACTCAGGAGGCTGAGGCAGAAGAACTGCTTGAACCCAGGAGGCAAAGGCTCCATCTCAAAATAAAATAAAATACAATAACCCAGAGTGGGTAGTTTAAACAAGAGAAATTTATTTTCTCAAAGTTTGGGAGCCTAGAAGTCTGAGATGAGGGTGCCAGCATGGTTGGGTTCTGGCAAGGGCTCTCTTCTTGGCTTGCAAATGGTTGTCTTCTGGCTGTTTCCTCATACGGTGGAAACAGAGCGCTTCTGGTCCTTTTCCTATAAGGACACCAGCCCTATTGGATTAGGGTTTCATCCTTATGACCTCGTTTAACTTTAATTGCCCTCATCTTACTAAAGACCCTACTTCCAACACAGTCACATAGGGGAGTAGAGGTTCAACATGTGAACTTTGGGGGGACATAACTTAGTCCATAGCAAGTGGTTACTTTTACTAAATACTACAGAGGAATATAATTATCCAAATTTGGATGATAACAGTGGGAATAGAAAGAAAAGGCAGATGCTAGAGATAGATTTAAGCCATAGGATTTAGTAAATAGAAGTGAGAGAAGAGGGTGGAACAGCAAGGAAAGGAAGAAAAAGCCAAAACTAACTTCAAAATTCTCAGTTAGCATGACCCCTTGCTACTAGAAGCCGAGAATGCAGTAGGAAGAAAGCGAAGCTGGGTGTGCGTAGGGCTGGCTTCACAGGCATAAGACCCGTTCAGTCCAACGGCACCCTGCTCCCAGAACGGAGCCATGTGTGGTTTAATGCTCTGCTGTCCCTGTCTTGAAATTCTTAATAATTGCATCCTTTAACTTATGTTTTGTAACTGAAGCTCAATGAGACAATGGAGCATGTGAATGGGCAGACGAGATACGTACAAATATGTGTCTGCTGTTCTTTGCTGCCCTATGTGCCCTTAGCATTCATATGGCCCATGAGCACAGAATTCTGGTGGACCTACAACATGTGAAGTTCAATGAGACTTGAAGCAAGTAAAAGGCAAGTACATGGCCTGGCGAAGTGGCTCACGCCTGTAATTCCAGCACTGTGGGAGGCCAAGGTGGGCGGATCACTTGAGGTCAGGAGTTTGAGACCAGCCTGGCCAGCATGGTGAAACCCCATCTCTAATAAAAATACAAAAAAAAAAAAAAAATTAGCCCGGCGTGGTGGTGGGCTTCTGTAATCACAGCTGCTTGGGAGGCTGAGGCAGGAGAACCTCTTGAACCCAGCAGGCATAGGTTGCAGTGAGGAAAGACTGATCGCGCCACTGCATTCCAGACAGAGTGAGGCTCCGTCTCAAAAAAAAAAAAAAAAAGACAAGCATATTATGTATATGCTTGAGTAAGAGGAGGGACTGACAGCTCTAAGAGGCCAAACTTTCCCTTTAAACCAGAACTTACTTCAAACACGGAAAGAAGACAATGGCATTCTAAGACACATGAATGACCAAAGAACGCTGTTATATCATTTCCTATTTATGTTAATTTTCTTACTAGTCACCCTCTTAAGCTGAAAATAAGGACATAAAAGAAAGGGGATTATAGAAACAAAAGAAAAAGGGAAACAAAAGATACTTACAGAAACAAAAGAAAAAGGGAAAACAGGTAACCCATAGTTCTTTTTCTTTTCAGTCCTTCGTAACTAATCAGCAAGTCAAAGGCATACAGTGCCTTAATACACAGGATGTATGTGTATTAAGAAGTGAAATAGTCCAGGTGCAGTGGCTTACCCCTGTAATCTCAGTACTTTGGGAGGCTGAGGCAGGTGGATCACTTGAGGTCAGGAGCTCAAGACCAGCCTGGCCAACATGGTAAAACCCCAGTACAAAAATTAGCTGGGTGTGGTGGTGCACACCTGTAATTCCAGCTACTCAGGAGGCTGAGGCACAAGAATTGCTTGAACCCAGAAGCTGGGAGGAGGAGGTTGCGGTGAGCAACGATGGTGCCACTGCAGTCCAGCCTAAGTGACAGAGTGAGACTCTGTCTCAAAAAGAAAAAAAAAAAAAGCGAAATCAAAATTGAGTTAGGTTTGTGTAATGTTTTCTCTGTTCTGGTAATAACAAAGTACATATATGCATGTACACTGAATTGCAAAATTTCTGTGATTCTGCATACATTAAATGTTCTATTTGTGTTTGAAACTGGCACTGCACACATAAAAGTCAGTGGTAAAATGCTAATCATTAAACATTTTAATTTGTCTTTACCTAGGATGACATTAAAGATCAAATTAAAACACTATGATAAGTACAAAGAGAGACCACGGGATAAAGGAAAAAGCTTTTTATTTCAGTACCTTGAATGGCACTTTTTCCCTGCTTTTCAGCAAGGGTCTCCTCACTTTTCATTTGCGTGAGGTTCCACAAATTATGTACCTGACCCTCAGTGTGTGTGTGTCTATGTGAAGGCGAAAAAGAGAGGAGTAGAAAGGGAAGGCACGCATGCAAGAGTTTCAACTCAGAAGACATATGTAAACGTACCATGTGCCAGGCATGTGGCCCTGTACCAGACACTGACAAGCTACAAAACTAAAGAAGACGGATTGCACTTTGGCTAGTGGAGAATGATGAGTCAAATTTGGGACTTGCTGAGTTTAAAATAACAGCAGAACTTTCAGATGAAAATATCTAAAAAATAGCTGAACATGTGTGTGTGGTACATCTAAAAGAAATTTGAAAGTGAATTGCATAGAACTGTAGTAGTAAATATTTCCATAACAACAAAAATATGAAAAACATGAGAATGAACTTTAAAATAAATATGCGTCATTTATATGAGGAAAATGAAAAGCACTTCTGAAGGACATCAAAGAAGGTTTGAACAAATCAAAAGCATATTGTGTTCTTAGACTGGAAGATTCAGCATCATAAGAATGTCAATTCTTCCTAAGTTATTCTGTAAATTTAACCTGATCCCCATAAACATAACAATAAGAATTTTTAAAATTTGGAAGTAGACAAGCTGATTCCAAAGTTTATGTGTAAAAATATATAAATAATAATCAAAAATTTCAAAGGAGAGATGAGGGACTTCCTATTCTATAACAGAAAGGCTACAGTCATTAAAATAGTTCGGAGCATGTTCATTAATAAAACAGAATGTCCAGAAGAAGACCACAAAACATACAAGGAGATGATACAAGTGCTACTTTTATAGTACTTCAAATTGAGGACGAAGTAAAATTATTCAGCAAATGATATTCAGACAAATGGATAGCAAGCTGGAAAAAAAAATTGGATTCCTACCTTACACTTTACATATAAATAAATTCCAGATGGATCAAAGATTTAGACACAAAAATGAATCCAAAGTACCAGAAGAAAATATGGAATCATTTTATATTAAATAATATCAGCATGGGAAGGGCCTCTAAAGATAACATAAAACTCAGAGGCTATTAAAGATTGGTAAATTTGACCACATAATAATCACAAAAATTCTGCAGGCAAATTAGCAAAATAAAACCATCCTATATAAAGTAAAAACTAAGAAATAATATATACACCATATATCAGAAGCAAATTGCTATAAATTTTATTTTTTTGAGACGGAGTCTTGTGCTTGTCACCCCAGCTGGAGGGCAATGCGTGATCTCAGCTCACTGCAACCTCTGCCTCCCAGGTCCAAATGATTCTCCTGTCTCAGCCTCCTGAGTAGCTGGGATTACAGGCACCTACCACCATGCCTGGCTAATTTTTTGTATTTTTAGTAGAGATGGGGTTTCACCATGTTGGCCAGGCTGGTCTCAAACTCCTGACCTCAGGTGATCCACCCGCCTCAGCCTCCCAAAGTGCTGGGATTACAGGCATAAGCCACCGCGTCTGGCCTATAAATTATTTTTAAAAGACTAACTATTCAATGTAAAATGTGAGTGAGGAGCTAAATAATATTTTGAAAATAGTTTATTAAAAAGGAAGTACAGGTGGCTTTTAAACATATATATGAAGATATCAGTCCTCACGATACTACACTGAGATGCTATCTTTCACCTATCAGACTGGCAAAAACCAAAACATTTTATAACACAGTAATGAAGTATTACTGGAGAGGTTGTAAATTGGTACAACCTCAACAAAAGGCAATTTCACAATATCAATCAAAATAACAAATGCACATACTTTTTGAACTAGTAGTTCTAGTCCTAAGTACCTATCCTGTAAGTACAAAATGATTGTTTAAGATAGATTATAAGAGACTCTGAAGCAGAGTAGATGTTTATCATTAGAACACTGGTTAAAAAAATCATGACATGTTCAAACAATGAAATACAATACTCAGGAGGCTGAGGCAGAATTGCTTGAACCTGGGAGGCAGAGGATGCAGTGAGCCGAGATTGCACCACTGCATTTCAGCCTGGGTGACAGAGCGAGACTCTGGCTCAAAAAAAAAAAAAAAAAGGGAAAACAACTGGCCTGTTATATGGGAATTATGAGAGTATGCCATGAGCATGATCAGAACTGGGCTCATTAGGCTCCTAACTAATTGAATAACCTTGGACAAACCACATAAGTGATTTGGGCCTTAATTTCCCCATTATAAAGTTAGAGAAGTGATAAAACTAGAAGTTCTATTAAGATCTTCCCAAGGTTTAAAATTCTACTATTTTATAAATTGTATTAGTCCATTCTCACACTGCTCTAAAGAACTACCTGCGATTGGGTAATTTATAAGGAAAAGAGGTTTAATTGTCCCAGTTCCACAGGCTATACAGGAAGCATGGCTGAGAAGCCTCAGGAAACTTACAATCATGGCAGAAGGGGAAGGGGAAGCAGTCACATCTTACCATGGCAGGGCAGGGGAGAGGGGGAGAGAGAGAGAGAGAGAGAAGGACAGAGAGAGAGAAAGAGGGAGAGAGAGAAACAGAGAGAGAAAGAGAGAAGGCGGAGGTACTACACACTTTCAAACAACCAGATTTTATGAAAACATACTCACTGTCATGAGAATAGCAAGGGGAAGTTTGCCCCATGATCTAATCACGTCTCACCAGGCCCCTCCTCCATTACTGAGGATCACAGCTGGAGATGACATTTGGGAGGGAACACATAGCCAAACCATATCACAAACGGAACAAATTAACAACTGTATAATAGAACTCTGAATTCTCTTGTTCTGTTCTAATACTTAATTTTTATATACTCTTCAGATGTTAAAAAACTATGTCACAGTTTTCTAGAGCCAATTTAATGCCTCAGGGTGGTACCACAGCAGAGCTCCTGAACTTCCTGCTCGCAGGATATCAGAGAACAAAGCATTCATTTGCTCTGTTGGCGCACCTGACTTTTTAACAACAAACATCTAAATAACTACATGTTTATTTTGAGCTGTATTCTCTAAATCAGCATTTCAGGAACTAGAAATAGGTGGCCACATTAGAGGTCAAGTAAATTTGGAAGATTGCCTTTCTTGGAGGTCCATGATCTATTTTGGCCCACAGAAGGCTCAGAGAAATCCTGCAGTATGGAAATGTGCTTAATCCAAGGCTGGGCGCGGTGGCTCACGCCTGTAATCTCAGCACTTTGGGAGGCCGAGGCGGGTGGATCACGAGGTCAGGAGATCGAGACCATCCTGGCTAACACAGTGAAACCCTATCTCTACTAAAAATACAAAAAATTAGCTGGGCCTGGTGGCGGGCGCCTGTAGTCCCAGCTACTCAGGAGGCTGAGGCAGAAGAATGGCGTGAACCTGGAAGGCAGAGCTTGCAGTGAGCTGAGATCGTGCCACTACACTCCTGCCTGGGCGTCAGAGCGAGACTCCATCTCAAAAAAAAAAAAAAAAAAAAAAGAATGCTTAGAAACGTGCTTAATCCAGCATCTCCCTAACCAGAGTGAGCATGGAACGCTTTTCTCTTGCACACTTGTTCGCATCCAGTTTGAGAAATGCTGATTTAGAGCAGCCTTTCTACTGTTCCTTTTAGTTTTTTGTTTCATTAAAGTTCCCTGTACTGGCCAGGAGCTGTGGCTCACACTTGTAATCCTAGCACTTTGGGAGGCCGAGGCAGGTGTATCACGAGGTCAAGACATCGAGACCATTCTGGACAACATGGTGAAACTCTGTCTCTATTAAAAATACAAAAAATAGCTGGGCAGGGTGGCAGACACCTGTAGTCCCAGCTACTTGGGAGGCTGATGCAGGAGAAATCGCTCGAACCTGGGAGGCAGAGGTTGCAGTGAGCCGAGATTGCGCCAGTGCACTCCAGCCTGGCGACAGAGCAAGACTCAATCTTCAAAAAAAAAAAAAAAAAATTTCTTGTCTTATGTGCAGGTTAACTTAAGCTAGGACAGTTTCATGGCCTGGTAAGTGCCCTTGATGATTCCTTTCCAACCTGATGATGATCTCTACCTATTCCATTTTTCTGTCTTGGTCTGCCTTAGTGTCAAAGTTAATTTGTATGGAATTTCTTAAAGGTATCTATATACCACCTTAGAAGACTTCCATTTCATTTTCTTGGTACTGATTAAAGTGGCTATAACTTTTGCTGTATAACATTTTAAAACATTTGTATAGAGACATTGTTACAGAAAATATCCAGCTGATCTAGTTGGGATTTAAGCTTTTCTAAAAGAAAAAAATACATTATCTTAGAAATTGCTTGAATTTTTGTCCTATCACACTTGAACTATACCTTAGTGGTAGTCAAAACACTTAAAATACAGAAGAATAGATCTTTTCCATATTCCTTTGCACAAAATAGATAGTATTCTATTCTGAGAAGCCAGTTGAATACCGAGAATAGTATATCATTCTGTTGTCGGCAGTACAAACCAAAAATCTGCAAAATGTTTCTCTCTCTCATGTTTTATTATTCAAGCAGCTTCTCACCTCTTTTCTAAACAGATCTGCTAATGCTTCATCATCTTAAGAACAGAGTTGAGGCCTCAGGCTGAAAAATTGCGAAGTTTCAATTACTTGTCCTACTTTATAGGGATTTATTTTTAAAGCAGTCAAAGAACAGTGTTTTGATGGCCTGTGCTACTGGACCTCTCACGCTCGGCATGACTGCAGACAGCTGCAACCAAAGTTAGCAAGAGGCTAACCAGCTTTGACCTGACTGCGGAACTCCATCAATAATCTGAAGGAAATGCTGGGGCTGCAGCCAAGGGAGTTGACAGCTGTCTTCTTAAGAGCATTTCACAACAATTTCAGAGAGCCTGATTGTAACTTCTTTTTAGAATTCTCTGGTTTTGAATTTTGGAAGACTGAGTAGTTGAATGGGACTAATCTGAAGAATGTCATAATAGCTCCATTTAGGACTCAAAAAAAACAATACATTTGATGGAACTGTGAAATAAATACTGTTTAGAGAGAAAGCAAGGTATCATTATTACTGGCATTATTTTCAAACGACAGACTCAGCTCTAAAAAGTAAACTGTGGTTATAAGATATATAAGTAAAATAGACTGACCCACATTAAAAACATTAAAATCATAAGTATTTTAACATATATTTGCAGTTAGGTCATATTATAGGTATGGTCATTAAAATAAATAAAATATTGGCCTAAGAATTGATGGATTAGTGAGATATAATAAGTAACCCGGAAATTAACTGTGTAAACCTTTAAAATCAGACAAAGGCAGTAGCACAAATCAAAAAGGAATAAGAATTATTAAATAAATAGTGTCATGGCAATTGAGTAGACACAAAAATAATTACTTTATTGTAGTTATTCTAGTAAGGATGGGTATATTAAAACCAGGGCGCATTTAGAGCTAATTAAATAAATACTAACAGACACTCAATAATAGGGAATTGCTTTTGTAAATTGTGGCATATTTATGAGATGAAGCTGTAAAATGCTATTAAAACTTGCAGTTACAAAGATTATTTGGCAATTGAAAGTATGATATAATAAGTTAAAATGATAGACTTTAGCAAAATTCATGCACCTATATTACTTAAGATTAAGTTCAGTCAGGTGTGGTGGCTCATGCCTGTAATCCCAACAATTAACAATTTGGGAGGCTGAGGTAGAAGGATTGTTTGAGGTCAGGAATTCAAAAACAGCCTGGGCAACATAGTGAGACCCTTGTCTCTAAAAAAAAAAAAAAAAAAAAAAAAGATTAAGCTCACATATGTGTGAAGACAGCCCCAAATAACAGTGGCTTAAAGTAGATAGAAACTTATTTCCCTGTTAAATGAAAGTTCATTTGGTGGTCCAGGGCCAGGATGCTGATGGCACATGGACATTAATGTTGTTGATCCACTATGCACAGACTCAACATTGAAGCTGAAGATGGAAGCATTTCTGTGTTCCAGGCAGCACAGGATGAAGGAATAAATACAAAGGGTCTATGTACTGTCTCTGAAGGATGATTCCCAGAAGTTGCCATATGACCCTTCTGCTTTGAGTCCTCTGGCCCGAATTCAGTCAAGTGGCCAGTCTGGCTGCAAACTGGGAAAGGCAGTCTTTAATCTGGATGGTCTTGTGTGCAGACAAAAGTCAGGAACTCCATTACCAAAGAAGAAGGGAGAAGGGATTTGAGGGGACAGCCAAAGTCTCTGTTATATCATCATTTTACAACTATGTAAAAAAGCAAAGAGGGAAAAGAAAGGAAAGAAACAAACCAGTGGAAGAGGATATGTCATTGGAAGGAAAGACACTCAACTTGTACTTTTGTTCATGTTTGTTGTTTTTAAAATCCCTTCCTTGGCGGTACCACCAAAAGGAGTTTCTTTGTACTGGCCTCTTCTCTTCACATTGTCCTCACCATCCCTAGCTCCTGTCTTTTGGGTTACTTTTCCCAAATACCCAAACCCTCTATGCCTTCTCCCCTCTTTGCAGTTCTGCCTGTTTTAGGGATCAATATGTATACAGGTGCTCAACAACAAAAAGACCTACAGGGTAATCACTCTTCACATGGCAATGATATTTTGTTACTTTCACTTATGGGCATTATTTTCCCTGGAAGGAAGCTTTAGCAACTCACAGAGAAAGCATTACACTAGTTAATCATTGTGCCCAGCTTGCTCATGAACTCCATTTGAGGAAAGCTGTCCTATCCCTAACCTGGACCTGAGGGAGCAGCCTAGAGATCTTTGACCCCCATTTCCTGCAGACCACAGCTGGTTGGACCAGAGATAAGCACCTGGCCCAAGAATTGTCTGGAGAGAATAGTACCAGCTAAAGAGGTGATAATGGAGGTGAACTGGGCCAACTGGAAGATATATGGGGAAGGCAAGTAGAAACCTTTGAGTGAAAAGGGTTGTAAGGCCCAATAAAGATGCATCAGTGGGACCAGGTGTGGTGGCTCACACCTACAAGACCAGCCTGGGCAACATAGTGAGACCCTGTCTCCATGAAAAAAATTTTAAAATTAGCCTGGTGTGGTGGCACACACCTGTAAGGCCAAGGAGGGAGGATCACTTGAGCCCAGGAGTTTGGGGTTGCAGTAAGCTATGATTGTGCCACTGGACTCCAGCCTGAGCAACAGGTTTTTTAAAAAGTGGCATCAGTAGAGAGAGAGGGATTAGAGGATTGGTTGGTCATGATATTTTCGTATGGAAATTCCTTCCTACCATTTCTCAGAAAATTTATGTTTTCCTGAATGCTGAATCTCTAGAAAACTCAGTTGAGAAATCAGGAAAACAGAAAGAGTATTCAAATTCTCCTGTGAAAATTAAAGCCTAACAATCAGCATAGAAACATTATTAGATCCATGGAAACCACTAATGTCAAGTTTAAAGCAAGAACAGGAAACACTAACATGTGGAGTCAAAGGCTAAAGTCAACATTTCCGAGAATAGGACAAGAGCACATGGAAGATAAGTGGTCACAATCTAGTCAGTCAGTCTTGCTTGCAGCCGTGGACACGTTACAAGTGTGTTTTCATGGCCCCATCTCCTTTTAATGGTGAGTTATTCTTGCAAAAAAAAAAAAAAGTTTATATGCTTAGTTTACTTTATACAAATCGTGTGAGTGGTGTTCTAAGAAATAAGTTTTGGAAGCAAAATAAGTTCTTAAACTGCCAAATCGGTAAAATCCTATAAACCTTGCTAGGAGATCTGAATGAAATTACATGAATACTATCCAATAATGTTTGCTGGTGTTTTCAATGTTTAAATATTCACTGCAGGCTATAGATCTTTGTAAATACTGTAATAGGAAAAAGCAGAGAGAAAAAAATGTGAATGCTCCCTATGTAAAATGGGAAACAGATCCAAAATCAGAATTACCAAAAGCAATATTGATTTTGGCTGTAAAACCAAAATCAGGGCAAACAGACAAAATATTTTCATCATTAAACAATGACATAAACTTAAGGAGGAGGTTCCAAGATGGCCGAATAGGAACAGCTCCAGTCTACAACTCCCAGCATGTGCCATGCAGAAGACGGGTGATTTCTGCCTTTCCAACTGAGGTAGTGGGTTCATCTCACTGGGGCTTGTTGGACAGTGGGTGCAGCCCAAGGAGCAGGGCGGGGCATTGCCTCACCCAGGAAGCACAAGAGGTTGGGGAATTCCTTTTCCTAGCCAAGGGAAGCCATGACAGATGGTACCTGGAAAATTGGGACACTCCCACCTTAATACTGTGCTTTTCCAATGGTCTTAGCAAACGGCACACCAGGAGATTATATCCCATGCCTGGCTCAGAGGGTCCCATGTCCACGGAGCCTTGCTCACTGCTAGCACAGGAGTCTGAGCTCGAACTACAAGGTGGCAGCGGGGTTTGGGGAGGGGTGTCTGCCATTGCTGAGGCTTGAGTGGGTAAACAAAGCAGCCAGGAAGCTCGAACTGGGTGGAGCCCACTGCAGCTCAAAGAAGCCTGCCTGCCTGTGTAGACTACACTTCTGGGAGCAGGGCATAGCTGAACAAAAGGCAACACAAACTTTTGCAGACTTAAACGTCCCTGTCTGACAGCTTTGAAGAGAGTAGTGGTTCTCCCAGCTTGGAGTTTGAGATCTGAGAATGGACAGACTGCCTCCTGAAGTGGGTCCCTGACCCCACAGTAGCCTAACTGGGAGACACTTCCCAGTAGGGGCCGACTGACACTTCATACAGACAGGTGACCCTCTGAGATGAAGCTTCCAGAGGAAGGATCAGACAGCAACATTTGCCGTTC
Organism: Papio anubis; assembly: GCF_008728515.1. Lineage (NCBI taxonomy): Eukaryota > Metazoa > Chordata > Mammalia > Primates > Cercopithecidae > Papio > Papio anubis. The sequence goes on from NC_044985.1 coordinate 62,999,030, forward strand.
TGCAGTAGTTGCTGTTCTGCAGCCTCCGCTGGTGATACCCAGGCAAACAGGGTCTGGAGTGGACCTCCAGCAAACTCCAACAGACCTGCAGCTGAGGGTCCTGACTGTTAGAAGGAAAACTAACAAACAGAAAGAACATCCACAGCAAAACCCCATCTGTACATCACCATCATCAAAGACCAATGGTAGATAAAACCACAAAGATGGGGAGAAACCAGAGCAGAAAAGCTGAAAATTCTAAAAATCAGAGCACTTCATCTCCTCCAAAGGAATGCAGCTCCTTGCCAGCAACAGAACAAAGCTGGACAGAGAATGACTTTGATGGGTTGAGAGAAGAAGGCTTCAGATGATCAGTAATAACTAACTTCTCCAAGCTAAAGGAGGATGTTTGAACCCATTGCAAAGAAGCTAAAAACCTTGTAAAAGATTAGACAAATGACTAACTAGAATAAACAGCATAGAGAAGACCTTAAATGACCTGATGGAGCTGAAAACCATGGCATGAGAACTACATGACCATGCACAAGCTTCAGTAGCCTATTCAATCAAGTGAAAGAAAGGGTATCAGTGATTGAAGATCAAATGAATGAAATGAAGGGAGAAGAGAAGTTTAGAGAAAAAAGGGTAAAAAGAAACTAACAAAGCTTCCAAGAAATATGGGACCACGTGAAAAGACCCAACCTACACCTGATTGGTGTACCTGAAAGTGACGGGGAGAATGGAACCAAGTTGGAAAACACTCTTCAGGATATTATCCAGGAGAACTTCCCCAGCCTGGCAAGGCAGGCCAACATTCAAATTCGGGAAATACAGAGAATGCCACAAAGACGCTCCTCGAGAAGAGCAACTCCAAGATGCATAATTGTCAGATTCACCAAAGTTGAAATGAAGGAAAAAATATGAAGGGCAGCCAGAGAGAAAGGTTGGGTTACCCAAAAAGGGAAGCCCATCAGACAAATAGCGGATCTCTCAGTAGAAACCCTACAAGCCAGAAGAGAGTGGGGGCCAATATTCAACATTCTTAAAGAAAAGAATTTTCAACTCAGAACTTCATATCCAGTCAAACTAAGGTTCGTAAGTGAAGGAGAAATAAAATCCTTTACAGACAAGCAAATGCTCAGAGATTTTGTCATCACCAGGCCTGCCTTGCAGGAGCTCCTGAAGGAAGCACTAAACATGGAAAGGAACAACCAGTACCAGCCACTGCAAAAACATGCCAAATTGTAAAGACCATCGATGCTAGGAAGAAACTGTATCAACTAACAAGCAAAATAACCAGCTAACATCATAATGACAGGATCAAATTCACACATAACAGTATTAACTGTAAATGTAAATGGACTAAATGCTCCAATTAAAAGACACAGACTGGCAAATTCAATAAAGAGTCAAGACCCATCAGTGTGCTGTATTCAGGAGACCCATCTCATGTGCAGAGACACACATAAGCTCAGAATACTTGGACGGAGGAAGATCTACCAAGCAAATGGAAAACAAAACAAAACAAAAAGCAGAGGTTGCAATCCTAGTCTCTGATAAAACAGACTTTAAACCAACAAAAATCAAAAGAGACAAAGAAGGCCATTACATAATGGTAAAGGGATCAATTCAGCAAGAAGAACTAACTATCCTAAATATATGTGCACCCAATTCAGGAGCACCCAGATTCATAAAGCAAGTCCTTAGAGACCTACAAAGAGACTTAGACTCCCACACAATAATAATGGGAGACTTTAACACCCCACTGTCAACATTAGACAGATCAACAAGACAGAAAGTTAACAAGGATATCCAGGAATTGAACTCAGCTCTGCACCAAGCAGACGTAATAGACATCTACAGAACTCTTCACCCCAAATCAACAGAATATACATTCTTCTCAGCACCACATCACACTTATTCCAAAATTGACCACATAGTTGGAAGTAAAACACTCCTCAGCAAATGTAAAAGAACAGAAATTACAACAAACTGTCTCTCAGACCACAGTGCACTCAAACTAAAACTCAGGATTAAGAAACTCACTCTAAACCGTGCAACTACATGGAAACTGAACAACCTGCTCCTGAATGACTACTAGGTACATAACGAAATGAAGGCAGAAATAAAGATGTTCTTTGAAACCAATGAGAGCAAAGACACAACATACCAGAATCTCTGGGACACATTTAAAGCAGTGTGTAGAGGGAAATTTATAGCACTAAATGCTCACAAGAGAAAGCAGGAAAGATCTAAAATTGACACCCTAATATCAACACTAAAAGAACTAGAGAAGCAAAAGTAAACACATTCAAAAGCTAGCAGAAGGCAAGAAATAACTAAGATCAGAGCAGAACTGAAGGAGATAGAGACACAAAAAAATCCTTCAAAAAAATCAATGAATCCAGGAGCTGTTTTTTGAAATGATCAACAAAATTAATAGACTGCTAGCAAGACTAATGAAGAAGAAAAGAGAGAAGAATCAAGTAGATGCAATAAAAAATGATAAAGGGGATATCACCACCGATCCCACAGAAATACAAACTACCATCAGAGAATACTATAAACCTCTATACAAATAAACTAGAAAATCTAGAAGAAATGGATAAATTCCTGGACATGTACACCCTCCCAAGACTAAACCAGGAAGAAGTTGAATCTCTGAATAGACCAACAACAGGCTCTGGAATTGAGGCAATAATTAATAGCCTACCAACCAAAAAAAGTCCAGGACCAGACAGATTCACAGCTGAATTCTACCAGAGATACGAAGAGGAGCTGGTACCATTCCTTCTGAAACTATTCCAAACAATAGAAAAAGAGGGAATCCTCCCTAATTCATTTTATGAGGCTGTCATCATCCTGATACCAAAGCCTGGCAGAGACACCACAACAAAAGAGAATTTTAGACCAATATCCCTGATGAACATCGATGCAAAAATCCTCAATAAAATACTGGCACACCGAATCCAGCAGCACATCAAAAAGCTTATCCACCATGATCAAGTTTGCTTCATCCCTGGGACGCAAGGCTGGTTCAACATATGCAAATCAATAAATGTAATCCATCATATAAACAGAACGAAAGACAAAAATGAAATGATTATCTCAATAGATACAGAAAAGGTCTTCAACAAAATTCAACAGCCCTTCATGCTAAAAACTCTCAATAAACTAGGTATTGATGGGACATATCACAAAATAATAAGAGCAATTTATGACAAACCCACAGCCAATATCATACTGAATGGGCAACAACTGGAAACATTCCCTTTGAAAACTTGCACAAGACAGGGATGCCCTCTCTCACCACTCCTATTCAACATAGTGCCAGGGCAATCAGGCAGGAGAAAGAAATAAAGGGTATTCATTTAGGAAAAGAGGAAGTCAAATTGTCCCTGTTTGCAGATGACATGATTGTATATTTAGAAAACCCCATTGTCTCAGCCCAAAATCTGCTTAAGCTGATAAGCAACTTCAGCAAAGTCTCAGGTTACAAAATCAATGTGCAAAAATCACAAGCATTCCTATACACCAATAACAGACAAACAGAGAGTCAAATCATGAGTGAACTCCCATTCACAATTGCTTCAAAGGGAATAAAATACCTAGGAATCCAACTTACAAGGGATGTGAAGGACCTCTTCAAGGAGAACTACAAACCACTGCTCAACAAAATAAAAGAGGACACAAACAAATGGAAGAACATTCCATGTTCATGGATAGGAAGAATCAATATTGTGAAAATGGCCATACTGCCCAAGGTAATTTACAGATTCATGCCATCCCCATCAAGCTACCAATGGCTTTCTTCACAGAATTGGAAAAAAATACTTTAAAGTTCATATGGAACCAATAAAGAGCCCACATTTCCAAGTCAATCCTAAAACAAAAGAGCAAAGCTGGAGGCATCACATTACCTGACTTCAAACTACACTACAAGGCTACAGTAACCAAAACAGCATGGTACTGGTACCAAAACAGAGATATAGACCAATGGAACAGAACAGAGGCCTCAGAAATAATACCACACATCTACAACCATCTGATATTTGACAAACCTGACAAAAACAAGAAATGCGGAAAGGATTCCCTATTTAATAAATGCTGCTGGGAAGACTGGCTAGCCACATAGAAGAAAACCTAGGCAATACCATTCAGGACATAGGCATGGACAAGGACTTCATGACTAAAACACCAAAAGCAATGGCAACAAAAGCCAAAACTGACAAATGGGATCTAATTAAACTAAAAAACTTCTGCACCACAAGAGAAACTACCATCAGAGTGAACAGGCAACCTACAGAATGGGAGAAAATTTTTACAATCTACCCATCTGACAAAGGGCTAATATCCAGAATCTACAAAGAACTTAAACAAATTTACAAGAAAAAATCAAACAACCCCATCAAAAAGTGGGCAAAGGATATGAACAGACACTTCTCAAAAGAAGACATTTATGCAGCCAACGGACACATGAAAAAATGCTCATCATCATTGACCATCAGAGAAATGCAAATCAATACCACAATGAGATATCATCTCACACCAGTCAGAATGGCGATCATTAAAAAATCAGGAAACAACAGGTGCTGGAGAGGGTATGGAGAAATAGGAACATTTTTACACTGTTAGTGGGACTGTAAACTAGTTCAACCATTGTGGAAGACAGTGTGGCAATTCCTCAAGGATCTAGAACTAGAAATACCATTTGACCCAGTGATCTCATTACTGGGTATATACCCAAAGGATTATAAATCATGCTGCTGTAAAGACACATGCACACATATGTTTATTGTGGCACTATTCACAAGCAAAGACTTGGAACCAACCCAAATGTCCATCAGTGACAGACTGGATTAAGAAAATGTGGCACATATACACCATGGAATACTATGCAGCCATAAAAAAGGATGAGTTCATGTCCTTTGTAGGGACATGGATGAAGTTGGAAACCATCATTCTGAGCAAACTATCGCAAGGACAGAAAACCAAACACCGCATGTTCTCACTCATAGGTGGGAATTGAACAATGAGAACACTTGGACACAGGGTGGGGAACATCACACACTGGGGCTTCTTGTGGAGTTGGGTGAGAGGGGGAGAGATAGCATTAGGAGATATACCTAATGTAAATACAGTTAACAGGTGCAGCACACCAACATGGGACATGTATACATATGTAACAAATCTGCACGTTGTGCACATGTACCCTAGAACTTAAAGTATATATATAAAAAAATGACATAAACTTATAAGAAGGTACATGTACTCAATGTCCAACTTGAGGATGCTTTTGGACCTACTTAAAAATCTGACTGTCAATGCAAAAGGAAAAAATATTTTCTGTTGAACAAGGCAATTAATTCTAGATGTGTTTTAAAGTTTTACTTTAAGAATGATAATTTAAAATATTAAATAGTTATGGTATTCTTTTTTAATTTTAAAATTATTTTGTTGCATATTATTTTGTGTTATTCTTGCCTTCTTTTAGTGTTTTAAAAATTATCAGGTAGACATTATTCTTTACATATTATTAAGATAACATGCTAATATATTAGGGTCATAATAATAACAAACCATAATTTATTATTATAACATTTTTATAGAAAAACTCTGAGAGATTTAGTATATGCCTATCACAGAAACATGACTTACTGCTTATTACTATGACAATGTATTCTTAACAATACAGGAAGTGTTATGAAAAACATAGATTACTTATAATTTGGGGAATTGCTGAGAATTTTCAGAAATTCTTGTTTTTTTTGTTTCTGAATCCTGATGATTAATATCTGTTGGGAGTTTAGTAGGTCATGGTAAGAACCACAGAAGCAATGACGGGGAGAAATAAGCCATTACCAAGGTGGGAGGTGGAGTGACTCTTGCTAATTGATATTGCTAATGAATCTTGCCTTATGCTGAGAGTTGTCCAGTGATCTAGTCCCAAGCCGCTTTCTTCTATTCTTGAGGCTCATCTGCAATGGAATTCATATTCCTTCCAAGAGAATTCTGCTTTCTTTATCACCACATCTTACCATACTGTAAATTATTGGAGGTAACCTGAGTATGGCAAAAGGCCCTAACATGTAGCCTGGTCAACATGGTGAGATTCCGTCTCTGGAAAAATAACAAATTAGTCATGCATGGTGGCGTGTGCCTGTGGTCTCAGCTACTCAAGAGGCAAAGGTAGCAGGACTGCTTGAGCCCCAGAGGTCAAGTTTGCAGTGAGCTGTGATCACGCCACTGCACTCCAGGCCAGGCAAGAGAGTGAGACCCTGCATAAAAAAAGAAAAAAATAATAAAAATAAAAGACCCTAACATGTACAGAAATTTAAAATTGAAGGGTGTGACTGAAGAACACTTGGATTTATTTTCAAGTAGATATAATCAATGAACAAGAAATGATTTTATTTTGCCTCCTAATTAAATAGCTTTATTTACATTAAAATATGGTTTAATCCTAGGTTCTACTATTTCAGAAGCCTGAACTACTTCAGAAGCCTGTGTCTGTCTGGCTTCAGTCTAATGTCAGAATTACTAAACAGGCTAGTGAATCATGCTGATTATCCAGGTAGCACTGTGAACGTAAAATACCTACTACATTGTTTACTACTATAATACAGAATTATTTCTTCAGTCTGAAGTTATTATCAGAAGGAATGACAACATTTCCAAATTAGAACTAACCATTGGAAATGGTGCAGGTGTGTGGAATTCAGGACGTGTTTCACAACTTCACCAAGCATGTTTCTTCAATTATAACTCAATTGTGCTACTAATTATGTTATCATTTATCTCTCTATAATCAGAATTTAGTTACTTCTTTACTCTTTTATTGGAGGCAAAGTCTCGCTTGTTGCCCAGGCTGGTCTTGAAATCCTAGACTGAAGCAATCCTCCACTTTAGACCCTCAAAGTGCTGGGATTACAGGCTTGAGCCACCGTGCCGGCCCACAATTGCATTTCTTTTTTTTTTTTTGAGACGGAGTCTTGCTCTGTGCCCCAGGCTGGAGTGCAGTGGCGCGACCTCGGCTCACTGCAAGCTCCGCCCCCCCGGGTTCACGCCATTCTCCTGCCTCAGCCTCCCGAGTAGCTGGGACTACAGGCGCCCGCCACCTCGCCCGGCTAATTTTCTTATATTTTTAGTAGAGACGGGGTTTCACCGTGTTAGCCAGGATGGTCTCGATCTCCTGACCTCGTGATCCGCCCGTCTCGGCCTCCCAAAGTACTGGGATTACAGGCTTGAGCCACCGCGCCCGGCCCCACAATTGCATTTCTTTATTCAGCAAGCTCAATGAATGCTTTTAAAATATGGTTTGGCTTGCACACAGCTTTCCCACAATTTAATCTATCAAATATAGTGAGGAACTGCAAAATGATACAAAACTATCTATGAAATTTTCCCTCAATGAATGTATCATCTCATTCTCACTTCAGAATGATCAATGGAGCCCTTGAAGTCCTCTAGCTGTCACTCTACAAAGATTTTTCACCATGCGTCAAAGAAACCATTGGTATATATGAAGCATAGTTTATTTGTATATTGCATTTTTACATTTAGAAAATTCCAAAATGCTAGAAAATCCTTTTACTGTCGTCTGCTTTCCTGATCAGTCTTTCCTATATTTTGTACTCTGCTGCAGTCACTTTTTAACTTGAAGCCTTTGGAGCATGGCTCGAACTACAACAGGGACTGAACTTCTAGCTATGGATCTGCTCCATTTGCCTTTGGAAAGAGAAGGGCTGCAGCAGTTGCTTGATGCCATATGTTGGTGCTTGCTAGGAACTAGATACTTTCTCAGTGGTGGTAAAATCTTTGCTTTTGCTTTATGTTTTTAATGTGAATTGTAAAGTGGAAATTCCTACACATATTGATTATGAGTATGAAGCAACTAGTCTGAATTTGGGCCAGCTTCCACTTGTTCCTATGTGGTAGAGGAGCCAGTAGGTGTGACTTGGTGGTTCTGGAGTCAAAGCCTGCCACATATCTTAAGGGTTTTATTCTGTTGGAAAAATCTCAAACTTCATAAATCTCAATATTCAAATTAGAAGCATTTCTAATGAGATATTTTCTGTTTGCTCTGCTGAGTCTGACTCTTTCAATTCTTTTTTTTTTCTGGCATATAGTTATAACTAGATTATACCAACATGATACTCACATAGTCTCAAGTGGGATATTAATTTACTTTCTAAAGGAATGTTAGATTTTCAAATTCCAGATTTCTATAGTTTTCCATCAAGCACTTTATCTATAGTAAGGTTTGCTGTTATTAAAGTCCTTACTGGCAAGTAACTTTACAGATGTGGAAAGTGCCACAGGCAAATGAAGTCACTTGTCTAAAAATTGTCAGGAAATTCTGGATTCCTTGAATTATAATATTTTTCTTATCCTTTTGAGCTGCTTCCAGCTTAGATTTTACAAAACACCTTAAACTACTTTTGAGTTAAATAGAATTTTCTTATGGTTGAGTCAAATCTCTTTGGACATTATAAAGTGTTCCAAGAAACATTATTAGAAATAACACAATTTTTTTTCCTGTTATAGTTTTTATATTCAATTTCACTTTGAAACTTTAAACATAAAATAGCCCTTTAAGTATACTCCCTAATTGGAATTTAACTTTTTTCACCCTTTATCATCTATTTAAAATGACATTTCTGATGGATGTTGGAAAGGTTCACTATTCCACTGACTATTCAAAAGGATTCACTTTTCATTTTCCAGATGAAGTCACTTTTTCAGAGTGAGCTTTGGAAATCAATGTAAAAGTCAGTTCTCCTTATATTCAGGGCTTAGACCATTGAATCATACAATGTCTGTAAGGCATATAGAAAATGATGTACATAGTAACATCATTTTCTTCATGTGAATACTTTTCTATGTTTCTATAATGCTCCTAAGAAAGGCTAGGTTCTCAATCTTTAATTCAGAAGTTATCACTAGTATTAACATCCTACATGTATCTCCAGATTCATATAATGATTAGAGATTGAGACTCTTACTAGGTCAAGGAACAGAGAAGATAATACAGTAGACACCTAGTTTTACAAATTCTTAGGGAAGAAAGAAAACTATTATTACATAGAAACTGATGATGAACAACATAACCTAGAAACTGGAGATGAGCAAAATAACCTAGAATATGATAGTAATTGTTAATCAGAAGACTAAACCAAATAAAAGCAGGCTATGGCCTGTTCAAGAACCAAAATTATGAATGCTACTTACAATGTAGTTTTCTAAGAAGCAGACCAAGCAGCTAGTGTTCTGTTTATTTTTTCCATCAATAGGTAAGGATTTTTTTTTTTGATATATACTATAAGCAAGGTGTTGTTTTATGTTCTGAAAATTCAAAGACTCTTGCCCTCTATGATCTCATGATCTAATGGGCAAAGTCGCCAGTCCATAAGAACAAAACATTTTCTACCATTTGTAATGAAAGACCTCTCACTGCCCAATTCAAAATTTCAAAGGATTTCTTAAATATATTAGTAAAAGTGTATTGAATGTTCACAGGAATTGCTTTGGGTGTGGTATGAAATGGCCTAATTTTTGGTTCTCAATGGTTAAGGGTAAGATGCTTTATTGGATTCAGATGTGCAGAGAGCGCTCTGTGGGATGAGGACAGTGCTCAGCCATATTGAGGTAAATTTGAGGAAGAGAAACGTGTTTTGTCAAATAGTAAATATATCGATTCCTATATTCTATTTCTGGATCCATCACTGAAGTATTTTCTTATTTTTTTGATGCTTCAGTTTTCTCACCTATAAAATAAGATGATTGAATTAAATCTCTAAAATCCTTTCTAGAATATAATACAATATACTCCAAGAGTTAAAAAATTGGAAGAAGTCGGTTTATTCATCATGTACCAGAACTGATAGGAATTGAACAACTATAGGCTCTATGGCTAAAATGACCAAGAAACCATGATAAGAAAAAGAAAGGAAATAACATAGAAAATAAGAACATTTTTTCCCAAGGACTGGGAGCTGGACAGAAACATTAAAAACAATTCATAACATCCTGGCTGGAGCATGCTTGAGTTTGTAGGGCACGTACCTTAACAAAATAAAACTCTTTTGACGACATATTCCCTTCCTGCCTCAGTCTCACTTCTTTGCTTCAGATTCACAGCAAATACATTGAAAAGACATGCCTGACTTTCTAGCTCCATAATCTCATTGCCATTGGGTTTTTGACCTTTTACTCCACTAAAATGACTCCTTTTAACTTACCAGTGCTCCTCATGTTGCCAAATTCAGCGATTACTTCTTTGTCTTCTTCTCTCAGCAGGACTGACACACTCAACAACCCTCTCTTTTCTCTTTTTGTCCTCTTTAGTCCAACTTTCCTGATTTATGCCTGCCTCACTGATAACTCTACAGTTCCTGCCTCTTGTTCCTCCTCCTATGCCTGTTCTGTAAATATTGCAATGTGATAGAATCCAGTCTTCTCTTTCCTAGCTGCACTACTCTCTGTCTCTTGATCTCATTTGCCCCATGGCTTTAAGATACATTTATGTGAAGATGACTTCCAAATATGTATCTCTATGCCTCAAGTTCCAGATTTGTAGTGTTCACTGCACATCTGCTGTCTTCCCTTGGATGCCAATAAGCATATCAAACTCAACATATCTAAAGAGAATGCTGGAAACAATCCTCCACCACCATCACTAGGAAAGCTGTTCCTCACTGGGCTTTCCTACCTTAGAAATAACTTAAGTGAGCTGAGTATCAGAAAAATGAAAACAGATAAACTGGTCACTTAATCTAGTTACATAGCTAGTTAGGGGCAGAGCCAGAGATGTAACTCAGATCACTGGAATCTCAGTTCAAGTTTTAAAATATATTCCACACTACTTTGATATTTTTGAATCAGATATCAGGTATGATTTTTGCTGTCATTGGTTTCTGATGCATATATTGTAGTCATTGTGTGACAGATAAGAATGAATTCATTCTGCTCAGCAGCTGCCCAAACTTTTATAACTCACCCCATTTATATTTATTGAATAAATTTACCTTCAACTTGCCATGGAAACAGAAGTGATCTGGTAAATAATTCCTCAACTTCCCACCATCCTATCTCTAAACTTTCCTTCACCTGCCTTATACCTCTTCCGTAATCTCAATTGGAATCTACTATAACGTAAAAGTTTTTAAAATTTTATATGTTTTTAGAGACAAAGTCTCACTCAATTGCCCACACTGGAGTGCAATGGCATGATTATGGCTGACTGTAGCTTCAAACGTCTGGGCTGAAGTGATTCTCTCACCTCAGCCCAGCTAGAACTACAGGTGTGTGCCACTATTCCTGGCCAATTTTTAATTTTTTGTAGAGACAGGGTCTTGATTTGTTGCCCAGGCTGGTCTAGAACTCCTAGCTTTAAGCGATCCTCCCAGCTTGACTTCTCAAAGTGCTGGGATTAAAAGCTTGAGCCACCATGCCCAGCTAAATTAAATTTTATTAAAAAAATAAAAAAAGGAAAAGTTGAATGAACAGAGCTGTTCCTCCTTCTTGGAACTATGTTTTCTCTTGAGTTTTCTATCACCATTACCTCCTGGTTTTCTTTGTACCTCTCTCAGACTCCTTCACTGATCTTATCTACAACTTAAAATGTGTTTCACTCTGGAGTTTCATCCTAGGTCTTTTCTAATGTTTAACCGTTTCTCTTTGGGGGAACCCCATTTATTCCACATCCTTGCATAATACCTGTAGGTATGATCCATATACCCAGTGGGGATGTAAAACTACTCTTATCTTCAGCTTGCATATTTTATCTGACCTTCATTTTTTATTATTTGTTATTTATTTATTTTATTTTATTTGAGACGGAGTCTCACACTATCTCCCAGACTGGAGTGCAGTGGCGCGATCTCGGCTCACTGCAACCTCTGCCTCCCGGGTTCACGCCATTCTCCTGCCTCAGCCTTCTGAGTAGCTAGGACTACAGGCACCCGCCGCCATGCCCAGCTAATTTTTATTGCATTTTTAGTAGAGACGGGATTTCACCATGTCAGCCAGGATGGTCTCGATCTCCTGACCTCATGATCCGCCTGCCTCGGCCTCCCAAAGTGCTGGGATTACAGGCATGAGCCATTGCGCTCAGCCCTGACCTTCATATTTATGTTTCCAACTAGACCTGGGTATTGGAGCAATCTGCTTATCACATGGCAATGGAGTGGCCAAACCTGTATTTTCATACCACACCTTACCAAGGTTTGTCTGCAGACATCAGTTTTCAATCACTGCCATCAAATGCATTAGCAGATATGTATGAAGAAGCTACCTCTGTTGGATAAGTATGTGTATCAAAAATTATACTTACCACACTTTGTCTTAAGGAGAGTACCATATAAGATAGTAATGTTTGTGATGTGATGGGTAACAGCTGGCAGGATAAACTATGTTTTAGGAGGATGGATTATTTAATTCTAGGTTTTTGTTTTGCTGATTGGAGAGTGCAATTTTGGGCCAAGAGCCAGACTCTTAAGAATAATACATGAAGGCTGAGAACCTGCCTTGCTTTCTCTAACTTTCCCCACACTGTACTTGCTGCCTCCTCTAAATAAAAAACAAAAATAAACAACAGCAACAACAAAAAACTTCAGTAAGGTTTCAGGATACAAAGTCAATGTGCAAAAATTAGTAGCATCTCTATATACCAATAACATTCAAGCTGAGAGCCAAATCAAGAATGCAATCCCATTTGAAATAGCCACAAGAAAAATAAAATACCTAGGAATACACATAACCAAGAAAGTGAATGATCTCTACAAGGAGAACTATAAAACACTGCTAAAAGAAGTTGTAGATGACAAAAACAAATGGAAACACATTCCGTGTTCATAAACTGGAAGACTCAACCTTGTTAAAATGGCCATACTGCCTGAAGCAATCTACAGATTCAATGCTTTTCCTATCAAACTATCAATGCCATTTTTCACAGAACTAGAATAAACTATTCTAAAATTGATATGGAACCAAAAGAGAACTCAAATAGCCAAAGCAATCCTAACCAAAAGAACAAAGCCAGAGACATCACATTACCTGACTTCAAACTATACTATAAGGCTGCAGGAACCAAAACAGCATGGTACTGTTACAAAACCTGGTATAAAAACAGACTCATAGACTAATGGAACAGAATAGAGGCCCCTAAAATGAAGTTGCACACCTACAACCACCTGATCTTTGACAAAACAAGCAATGAGGAAAGGACTTCCTATTCAATAAATGGTGCTGGGATAACTGGCTAGCTATGCACAGAAGAATGAAACTGGATTCCTATCTTTCACCATCACCATAAAAAACAAAAAAACAAAAAAAACAACAACCAAAAAAACTCAACATGGATTAAAGATTTAAATGTAAGACCTACATTAGAACTTCTAAAAGAAAACCTAGTGAATACCATTTTGGACATCAGCCTTGGCAAGTAATTCTTGACTAAGTTCTCAACTGCAACAAAAACAAAAATTGACAAATTGGACCTAATTGAACTAAAGAACTTCTACACAGCAAAAGAAACTATCAACAGACTAAACAGACAACCTACAGAATGGGGGAAAATATTCAGAAACTATGCATCCAACAAAGGTCCACTATCCAGAATCTATAAATAATTTAAGCAATTTAACAAGCAAAAAACAAATAAACAAATTTTTAAAAATGGGCAAAGGACATGAACAGACATTTCTCAAAAGGAGACACACAAATGGCAAAAAAAAAAAAAAAAAAAAAAAAACCACATAAAAAAATGCTCTGCGTCACTAATCATCAGAAAAATGCAAATCAAAACCACAATAAGATACCATTTCATACCAGTCAGAATGTCTATTATTAAAAATAAAAATAACAGATGCTGATGAGGCTGTGGAGAAAAAAGAATGCTTACACACTGTTGTTAGAATGTAAATTCATTCAGCCACTGTGGAAAGCAGTTTGGAGATTTCTCAAAGAACTTAAAACAGAACTACTATTTGACCCAACAATCCCATTACTGGGTATATATCCAAAAGAAAACAAATCGTTCTACTAAAAAGACACATGCACTTGCATGTGCATCACAGCACTATTGCAATAGCAAAGACATAGACTTAACCTAGGTACCCATCAACAGTGGACTGGATTAAAAAATATAGTACATATGCACCATGGAGTACTACACAGCCATAAAAAGAAGGAAATCATGTCTTTCGCAGCAACATGGATGCAGTTGGAGGCCATTATACCAAGTGAATTAACAGAGAAACAGAAAACCAAATACCTCACCTTCTCACTTATGAGTGGGAACTTTGGGTACTCATGGACATAAAGATGGCAACAGTAGACAATGGGGACTACTAGAGAGGGGAAAGAGGGAGAGGGTCAAGGGTTGAAAATCTTTTGGGAACTATGCTCAGTACCTGGGTGACAGGATTATTTATACCCCAAACTTCAGCATCAAGCCACATACCCAGATAACAAACCTGCATATGTACCTCCAAAATCTAAAACAAAAGTTGAAAAATAAAATAAAATAAAATGAAAAAGAAACAAAGCAACAAAGAATCTACAACTGTCAAGGCATTGTGCTAAATCCTTTATCCACTGCTTCCAATAATCATAGCAAGGTCTACTTGACTTTGATGAAACTAATAAAATTAGAACTTTGGTGAAATGAATCTAAAGAAAAATAGCATATAGGCATATGATTTCTAATTAAATGTTAGAGATGTATGTTCTAAACCAGGTGTGGTGGTGTGTGCCTATAGTCTTAGCTAATTGGGAGGCTGAGATGGGAGGTTTGCTTGAGTTGCCCAACAGATTGAAACCAGCCTGGGCAACATGGTGACACCTTGTCAAAACAAACAAACAAACAAACATACATACACACACCACGAAAGAAAGAAAGAAAGAAAGAAAGAAAGAAAGAAAGAAAGAAAGAAAGAAAGAAAGAAAGGAAGAAAGAAAGAAAGAGAAACAAAGAGAAAAGAAAAGAGAAGAGAAGGGAAGGAAGAAAAGAAAGAAAGAGAGAAAGGAAAGAAAGAGAAAGAAAGAAAATAAAAGAAAAGAAAGAAGGAAGGAAGGAAAGAAAGAAAGAAGAAAGAAAGAAAAAGAAAGAGAGAAAAGAGAAGAGAAGGGAGGAAAGAAAGAAGGAAAGAGAAAGAAAGAAAAGAAAAGAGAGAAGGAAGGAAGGAAAGAAAGAAAGAAAGAGAAAGAAAGAAAGGAAAGACAGAAAGGAAGGAAGGAAGGAAGGAAGGAAGGAAGGAAGGAAGGAAGGAAGGAAGGAAGGATTTGTCTTTTTATCCCTGGAATTTATTATCCATGAATTGAATTGATGTGGTCTACATTGTTGCTGAACAAATGCTGAAGAAGTTTCCACATTTCAACCTGAAGCAAATAAACCCATTAGAAAAATATATCAGAGGGATAATTCCATTCTGTTGTAAATAGAATCCAAAATTCATATTTGTGTCTGGAGGCTGATCACTTCTGACCAGCTGAATCTATTTTAAGCAACATGGGAAAGAAAGCATATATTCTGGACATCTAAGATAACTGTACTTCAGATTTGATTGGTTTAAAAATATTCTAAGAATGCATGAGGCAGGTGCATACAAAGATATACAAATCTAAGACTGCATGTTTATCTTGTAACTTTGATTCCATGTCTTCACTCAGAAAATGCCTAGATTAAATTTTTATCCATTTTTGTCAGACAATGTGTAAAATAAACCTCAGGACTAGAATTCCTAGTGGGAGAACTTTTTTCTCTATAAAGGAACCCTTGTCATAGTGAATTAATATCACTTTCTAATTCACAAGAAAGATCTGTTAAGGTAGGAGAACATCCAATCAGGTAGAAAAGCATCCTGAAACAATTTGGTTACAATAATTAAAGAAAATGAAGGTGATGAATTAATCTTTGGCATAGTTTGGCAAAAAGCTTTTATGCTGAGATTGCATTAGTAGTGGATGTCTGGTGTGTGGCATTGAGAAGGATTCCAAGTACAACCATAGGCTAAACAGAAAAGATCAATGAGTAATATTTGCCTTGGGTGTAGAATTGGGGAATGATAGCCCTCACACAGTGTGTTTGCTGACCCGAGTGTAACAGTGTGACTGTAATGCTGAAAAAGCATCTGGAGAATAAGACATAAATAAGAATTCTGAACATGAAAAGAAATATCGATCTCATGGCCTCCACAAAATATGTAAAGCATTGGTTAGATAAAAGACAAAATCTGGTCTCAAAAGATATAATTAATAGCACTTGAAACAAATTCTACACCCTCGTATTATATGGAATTTGTGTACTTTGATATAGTTGAAATAGGATGATATAAGAGGCTTATCATCAGATAAGTAATGAAAAACCTATAAATCAAAACAGGGAACGTTGCCAGGCATGGTGGTACACGCCTGTAATCCCAGCTACCTGGGAGGCTGAGGCAGGAGGATCCTTTGAGCCTAGGAGTTCAAGATCAGCCTGGAGAACATTAGTGAGACCCCATCTCAAAATAATAAATAACTAAAACAAAATAACATTAAAAAAACAGCAAAAGTTTACATTGTTTTTATCCAAAGATATGCAACCCAAACGACATGGATTAGTTTCATTAAATCCAAGATTCAAAATCTTGAATGAGAAAAGCAGTATAAGCCCAAACAGGTATCTAATGTTCAGACTTCTTTTCCATTTTCTCTTTTGTTTTTATACTGATTCCAAGTAGAGCTTTTTACCCACAACTCACCAATCAGGATCTTTTTCTCCCTCTCTCTTTCTAATTTAGTTTCTTTTATAAAACACTTCTGAGATGAAGTGTACCAGGAAAGAAAGAAAAGACAAAGGAAATTAAATGACTAATCACCCAATTAAATTAGAGGCTTATCTTCTGTCTCTACTCTTCTTCCAGTTGGTTATCTATGCATTTACGAAGAGTTCAGTGTGCTTTGCAACACAATAGTACTACAATTAAGCTTAATCTATTTATTTCACAACTAGCCGAGTGAAAGTGTTTAGAAAATAGATGTTCTTACAATGTTTTCTGGCTTAATTTCTGCACCTAAAATGGCTATTTTCTCAAGAGAGAGAGATGATAAAAGTACATGCACATTATACCATACATGTTGAAATAAAAGTTTCAAATCATCTCTAAGGCAAAAATTTTTCTATTCGTTCTGTATTAAAGCCTAGTAAAATTAACTCTGCGCTCACCCTTCTGCCTCCCATTCATTTGTGCCTTCTTCCTTGAAGAAACCTATACATCAGAACAGGAAGTTCTTTCTCTTCAAAGAAGAAGGCACATATTAAATATTTGAGAAGTTACATTCTTGTGGAAAGAGTAGAATCTTAACTTCTTTAAGCAACGCACCAAGGAATAGGTAAAAGCACAACTCTGAGATGGTATTTCTTAGGGAACAGATGTAACTGAGGTCTCCCCACATTACTTTATTGATTCTTATAACATCAGCACACTGTAGCTATTTGGAAAAAAACATGTATTAACAAATTTGATTAAAGAGATATTTTCTGAACACGTACCTTAGTATGTCAAGGTATTGTAAGTACCACAGAGAAATATCAGGATAAACAAAAGACTAACTTTACTATCAAAGAAGTCACAGGCTAGTGGAGAACTTAGGTATTTTTAGAAATCTGTCTCTCCATCAAAAAATATAATAAAGGTAAACAAAATATGACCAGAGAAGTTAAGTCAATGAATTATCTTGCTCAAGATGATTTATCATCTTTACTCCAGGCTTTCTGATTTCAAAATCGAAGTAAGTTTCTGACTTCATAACTTACAAAATACTCAGCCATTTATGCATTAGAAAGAATCCCATTAAATGGTAGTGGCAAGATAGGAGTTGGGGTGTGGGGAGGGAAACAATGGAATTAGAAGGCATTGATCCAATGACATTATTTATCAGAAATAATGTTAGAGAACCATTCTTATTCATAAGCAAGAGAATGTAACTAGGTTATATACATACAGTAATTTTTTTTGTTTCTAAGGTACATGTTTTTCCTTATTTTCATATTTCTGAATTCAGGCTTTATCTTACAAATTTACATTTAATGTAAAGCTGTTATTAAGTTGATATTACTTTTTATAATCAATGACATTGTAAATGAAGAAATCTTGGTTCTGCTACTCACTCACCATATAATCTGGGCTCTCTGGGTCTCACCTCAGATTCCTCATTTACCAGATTGGAGTAATGATACCTCATAGAGTTTATGAAGATCAAATGAGATAATGTGTGCAAATCACTTAGCAGTGCCTGGCACATGAAACGTCCACAGCTAAATGTAGTTATTGTCATTTTTATGGCTGTTGGTGTTTACTAGTTCATAGGCTGAACATTGTTTATTGTTTACTTTCTGTAAGAATTTTATCATTGCACAAAAACATGACTATCATCAAGATACAAGCCTGCTTTCTGAAGAAAAGGAATTACTGTAGGGGTTGGAAAGGTGAGGCAAATGAGAGGGGGAGGGTTGCTACATACTGAAAATCTTCTTTGGGAATGTAACCTCTAAGAGAGGAACTATTTCTCTGAAAGCATGCAGATGCATCATAAGAACATGTCAATTTTCTATTCTGTGAAGGATGAGCAAATTGTGGCTTATCATCAGTGAATTCAAGAGTGACAATAATGCACTGACAGCTATCCGATGACAATGGCAACCATGAATGGGGAGAGAGACTTCAGAAGAAAAACAATTATAATTAGACCACAAGAAGGAATCCAGAAGAATGTAGAAAGTAGAGGGCTACGTGCAAAATTGCTGAGGTTACCTAGCAACAGGGTAGCTTTTACTGTTAGAAAATGGCAAATGGAATAGTAAGAATAGGATACAACACTGAGCTCAGGGGGGTTGAAATACATGACTTATCAATGAGGTTAGAATTACATTCATAGCAACATCAGTGTACGATGCTGTTTTGTGGCACATGCTTCAGAGAATGGGTTACATAAACAGGTGGGGTGTGTGTGTGTGTGTGTGTGTATGTATATATGTAATAATTTCATAGTCAAGCCTATAGGAATAAAGAATACTTCAAATATAAAGAATTCAGATAGTATGGAAGAAAATGTTAGGTACCACCCCTAACTGGAATGTTCAAGAAAAATAATTATAAATTCAAGGAGACATTCTATATAAACCAGATGTGAGTTGGCAAAATATATGACTTTTCCAAGTAATATTTACATTTTAAGAGGGGGCTCCTGGAAATGCCTTCTTCCAAGCTATAAGGTACAGGGGTAAGGATTTCAGCACCTGCAAGGCAGATATTTTTGAAGTAGAGAATCTTTGTAGCAGCTGAGATGGGTTTACAGCACATAATCTGTTCTTCTGTTCAAGGTCAGTGTGCCCAGATGAAAAACTGCCCTCCTTTAGAAGAGGCTAACATGGTCTGAAGCAGCTATGGAACAGCGTACGTTATCTGTCAATCCAAACCAACATGATGAAAATTATTCAAATCAATTAATTAAGCAATCTCACATAAATAATGCATTTGTCATCCAACTTTGTTCTGTTTTCCTGGCTGGGTTCATAGTCAAGAGAGTTAATATTTTTTAAAGCGCAAATATTCTTGTTTTTAATCTTTAAAGATCTTGCTAAATTGACCATAAATAAAGTTCTACCAGGTGAAGTTCATGAAAGTTTTTAGAAGGAGAGCATTTGCCAGATCAATGTAGTCTGAGTCAAAAAGAGATATAAAAGGAAATGACTCCCATATCTTCAGAGTACTCCAGGATCTTTGAAAGTGCCATACAAATATTCAACAGTTGCATATCGGCAAAGTAGAAATAAGCAAGGGAAGAATCCTTCAGGAAGCGAGGGAGGTACTCTAAACTTTAGCCTGCAGCTGAGCCCCAGGGTCTCCTGATTCCTAGAACCATCACCCTCATTATTCTTTAGTTCTTTCTTCACTGTGGTAAAACAAATACAACTGAATTCTTGAATTCATGTCTAGAAGGGCACCAGCCACACACCCTCTTCAGTCAGCAGGGATAAACGTCTAGCCTGTTTTCCCCAAGCCGATCTCCCAGCACACTGAGTCCGTACATCTGGAAAATGTTGTTTGTTGCTTGAAGGATCACTCCAACTGTGCGGCTGCTGGCAGGAATTCCTGCTACTCAGACTTTTGGTATTTATTGGGAGAGCCCCCATATGCTGGTGCAAGGATGCCCAGAGGGAGTCCTGAAAATCCTTTTGAGCCTCACAGCTGGGCTCCTTTATCAGGCTGCACAGCTGGCGTTATATTTGGGCAGCATGCCTTAGCTTCTGACTGTGGGGTTGCAGAGGCCAATCCCCCTCTGCTGTCTCAAGAACTCCAGTTCCTCCAATATCCAGCTTCTGCCTTTATGAGAAGAAGTCTTGAGTTGCTTGATTCTTTAAAGCTTTCAAACTGCTATCGGTTTATTAAAATGTTCAGTTCTCAGTACGGTAAGTTTCAATAAAAATACTATAGATTAAACGGGTTTTGGCTAACTCTGAGAAAATAGCATTGCTAAATTTAAGATAATTTTATTATGTAGTAGCCATGGAGAGAGAATTAAATTTGGAGTTTCTTGAGCAGTTAACTGAAATTTTAGTGGACCATAAACTTATTCCTAAAACTCTTCCTGATGTAAAAGTTCAGCAAGAGTCTTGCTGTGTCACCCAGGCTGGAGTGCAGTAGCACGATCTCGGCTCACTGCAACCTCTGCCTCCTGGGTTCTAGCAATTCTCCTGCCTCACCTTCCTGATTAGCTGAGATTACAGGCACCCGCCACCGCGCCTGGCTAATTTTTTGCATTTTCAGTAGAGACGGGGTTTCGCCATGTTGCCCAGGCTGGTCTCGAACTCCTGAGCTCAGACAATCCGCCTGCCTCGGCCTCCCAAAGTGCTGGAATCCTGGCCTGAGCCACTGTGCCTGGACGATAGTAAGATTTTCATAAAGGACATCAAAGTTGTCTTCCAAGCATCCTCCCTTCTTCCCTCATAATTCTTGACTCCATTTCCATGGCAGTCCTTAGCCCTGACATACCAAAACCAGTCCAGGTAGCCCAGTCCCATCGACACCTTTATTAGCTCAGGTAACGTAGGCCTAGTAATCAACACATGACATTTCTCTTGTTCATTGGTTGGAGGAATCCAGCCTCTTCTTTTGGATGTGCCTGAGGGGCAGGTGGTCTCAGTTGACACTGCAGTCACCTTGTGAAGACAGCCTGAGGGCAAAGTTGATGCATGTTGGGAAGAAGATTCAAAGAGCCATGACTCAAAGGAGCTGTACCTGACCAAATCTCACCTCAACTCCTATAAAATGTTTGGACTTTTTAATCTATCGAGCTAAAAATTCCCATTTATTGTTTAATCCAATCAGGCTACTCTTTTGCTACTTGCATCCAAAAGAATTTCAACAGAATAAATTAAGGTGCAAACTTAATATCCATAAATTTCTCCAGCCTCCTGGGATGACTCTTTCTTTTAGTACCATAATTCAAGGCCCTTATCCCAGGAGACTGCTAAAAGTACTGTGGTGCTTGTTTCAAGTCCTCTGAGGATCGCTAAGGAGGGATTTTTTTTTTTAAATTTTTTTCACCTTTTCTCTTGTGGCTAGGGCTACTCTTGTACAAATCTAAGTCCTCATTCTCTTTTCCTCTTTATTTCCTGTATGACAACCCAGCTGTTTCTGGGGCAACTACAACCCCAACCAGAAAGTTCCCAAACAAGTTATTGCAACATTCTCTACATCTGAGGAAGACAGCCTTTTATGGAGAATCGCTTAACTTTGGAGAGTTAAGCCAGTCTCCAAAAATTCATTTTTTTTGACTGGACTTTGAGAACCTCTTTTTCCTCCATTGTCACCTTTTTGACTCAGTACTCACTTCCCACTGCTCCACCATCCCCAAACACTATTCCAGTGCCAACTTTTGGGCCTTGTCTTGCCTAACCAAAAATTTATTAGAATATTTTCCCAAAATAATGAACAACTTTCCCCAAAGAAATTACAGTCATCCTCAATAATGCAGAAGACACTTTGGTTTTCAATGTTATTATATATGTAGATACTAAACAAGAAAACTGTGATTGTGGCTAAACTTTTTCTAAGGCCTAAGATTTTATTGTGCATTTTAAAAGGTAATAAATAAAATTTGGGGAAACTAGTAGAGGTTATGCGCTTGATTTGTTGGCTAATATTTATGACACACAGTGCATGAAACACTCAGAAATTCAAAAAATATTACTTAATGTTTAGATATAAAGTTGGTAAAATACATTTCTTATTTTATTGGGATCCTGTTTTGAATATGACTTAGCAGATACAATTCTTTCTATACTTTCTAGTACATTATTTTTTCATTAAGAAAGGCTTTGGTTAAATCTCTCTATTCATCAAAAATGCTTTCATCTGATTTATTTTTGTATTTCATTGGTGAAGATCTACATAAGTAAACATCATTGGGGAAGTATTTGAGTCTGGAAGATAGTATTATGATTAATATTATGCTTTAATTAAGTTATGTTGACATTCCTAATAGATCTCTATCTGGCTAATAAGAACTAATATTTTCCTGGATAAAGAACAATGCAAATTATAGACAGACAGTGATCAACTACTAGTGCTTGGTTTTAGCACTTCAAATGAAATGGATCATATTCTACAGGAAAATTACAGAACTAATTATGAAGAGTGATGATGCTTTGGAAAAAATAGATTCTCAACAGAAGGTTATTATAAAAGTTACTGATAGGTCTAAATTTTTTAATATCCGGGACTTTTTCATGAGTGGGTTCGATTTCTGCCTCTCTTCCAGAACCACCATGATAAAGCAGTCCAAAATAACTCAGCATGCAATATACGACATAAAATGATGGGATCAGATACATTTCTGTCCATGACAAAAATCATTCAATTAGGTCCATTTCTGAGCATCAACAGGAGGAGGGTCTTGTCATAAAATCACAGTCACACATTATTTTATGGGACGGTTCTCTGTGTTTCAGTAGGACGAATATTCATTTTTAAATCTTTTTTATATTGAAATATTGCTTATTCACAAGAAGTTTTCACCAATACCCATTTTTAAAGGCTTATAGTATCAAACTTATACTGTATATCCTGCCATACTTCTTCTTCTTCTTCTTCTTTTTTTTTTTTCCCAAGAGACAGAGAGTCTTGCTCTGTTACCCAGGTTGGAGTGCAGTGGTATGATCACAGCTCATTACCTTGACCTCACATAGCCTCTACGTCCTGGGCTCAAGTGATCCTCCCACCTTATCCTCCCGAATAGCTAGGACTATAGGCATGCACCACCACACCTGGCTAATTTAAAACTTTTTTGTAGAGATAAAGTCTCACTGTTAACGGTGGAGGGTGTCCAGGTTCTTGGCATCTTGAGCAAAGAATTGGACAAAACGCACAAACAAAGCAAGGAAGGAATGAAGGGATTTATTGAAAATGAAAGTACACTCCATAGTGTGGGAGCGGGCCTGAGAATAGGGGCTCAAAGGCTTTGTTACAGAGTTTTCATGAGTTTAAATACCCTCTACTTGGGGTACGCCCTATGTAAATGAAGAGGATGAAGTAAAGTTACAAAGTCATTTATGGCATATGTCCTATGGAGAGGATATTTCTTGTTACAGCTCAAGTGTGTATTGGCCTTCTGTTCTCTGCCTCCAGACCCGATTTTCCTGCCTCATCACTATGTTGCCCAGGCTGGTCTCGAACTCCTAGGCTCAGGTGATTCTCCTGCCTAGGCCTCCCAAAGTTCTGGGCTTATAGGCATGAACACCTGTGTCCAGCCTGCTTCATTCTTTTACTTAAAAAGTTTACTTTTAATTCATTGACCTTTAGGAAATTTAAAATGGAAAGTTTGAATCCCAGACTTTGGTTCTGAAGCAATAGCTATTTGAAGATCAAGAGCTAAATCAAGGCATTCAGAGGCTCAGAACTTCACACATTCATCCTTTCAGTACCCTTCTATTACAGGAGGAGCAAAGGTCATTTTCCCATTTAACTGGTGAAAAACTCAAAGGTGGAGACCGGTAGGAAAGGATGACAACTAAACAGAACTCTCTGCAGTCCCAGCCCAAGGCTGATGAGCTACCTCCTTGCTGCTAAATAGGGAATTTTCCATTCATACCATTTTCATTTATGAAATATGATCTTCCTGCAACTCTGAAATGGACTTTGTGCTTTTTACCCTGCATGAACTTCTCGCCCACTTTCCTGATCCTCCTGAGTTTGCTCACTCTTGAAAGGAACTTTTCAAATCCTAGAAAATGATTCTGTTTTCTCAGTTGACTATAGCTGCTCACAGAGTGTCTGTAGCTCTCTTCAGTGACTCAACACTTTACAGAGAAAAATTGTTCTGGAGGGAATGTTAGGGCAGGTCACATTGCTGCTCACAGGAAAGAAAGAGATCAAATCCTGCCTCCAGGGAAAGCTGAAACACCAAACTTAAACGCTAAATGGAAACAACAACAACAACAACAACAAAACGACCAACAGATGATGAAAACCCAGTGAGGCAAGGTAAAGAAGGGAACAGCAGAAATTCTCCTAGGTATGAACAGCACGGGTTCTGAAAAGCTGTGTGTAAATCTCTCAGTACCCGTGAGCAAAGAGGCCCTAATCCAGTGATCACACTGTTGTTGCTGGTAGGTAGAGCCTGCTCTCCCTTGTTCTGATGCCTGCTTTATCCTCACTTTTCTGAAGTTGAAAGTTTGTGTGTAAAGATGCAGTATAGAATTTGAACTTAGAAAATTGCAAAGGAACAAAGGAAAAATCACTCTTCACTGCCTCTCTCACTTGTTCACTTGGATCCAATGCACCAGGCCTATTTCCTAAGAACACAGTCTGTTTTAGGTAGTTTCTATGGTCACAGTGGGTCTTGTCAGACCTGTATGTGTACTTGGGACTTGGACACTGTCATTCTTCTTGAAGCCAAGTAGTGGAGAAAACTCTTCCATTTGTCATGTTTTCCTCAGGGCAGCACCTCCTGAATCACTGTAGATTGTTCTAGAAACACAGACAAAGCAATAAAACTCTCCTTCATATGGTGTTGACTCTCAATCATAACCATAAGTTACCACCACACATTTCTTTCTTCATTAATTCATTCATTTCCTCCCTTCCTCCTTCTTGTTGTATAACGGCTTTGAAGGAGCATAGTAAAATTTTAAAAAGGAGGAAGTGAGTGCTAGGGGGAAATCTGGGCCTAGCACACCGTGCATACAGCTGGACATTTGCTAGAGGGGCACCTCATATTTGGTCCAGAGCTTTGCAGCAGCTAATACAGGTGTGTGTGCGAGATCTCTAATTTGTAAATGGATAATACAATTGAAGTGTCTATAAGAAGAAAATAAACCTGTTTTTTAGAAGAATCATAACAGTTTTTGACCTGAGAGAAATTCCTTCCTAAAGTGTAATGATGTGGTGGACAACTGTTCAGTAGCACTGCACGTATAATGCAATAATGGGTTTCATAGGGTTGTTACTTATAAGGTCCATCAATGCAAGCTGATGGTTTCATGGCCAAATTTAGCTCAGTAAAGATAATCCTGCAAGGAGCTCGACAATGTGGTTGTAGGATACAGCTGTAAGATTTGGTGGTAAAATGTCAAGTCTCATAGAAATAGATTAACTGGATGGGTATCTGGGAATTTTACCTGATTTTTTTCTTTCTTTTCTTTTTTTTCTTTCTTTTCTTTTCTTTTTTTTCTCTTTTTATAAGAAGCTTTTTAACTCTTCTAAGCAGCTGAGTTCAAGGTTATCCTCTCTGGAGAGCTGCTCAAGGCAAGTATAAATAATCTACGATGTTAATGAAGAACACATCCATTTGAGCTGGCGGTAGAATTGATATTTTCTTATGAAAATTAAGGAACCGAATCTAGACAAAGCCAGGCTGGGAGGCTACCTTACCTTTAGATAGAGGTGGCTGTGATTGTTGTGGAAGAAAATAAAAACAAAACAGACTCCTTTTTCTTCAATGCTAGAAATTAGACAGCATTCACTTTAGGAAGTCTTATGCATTACTGTGCCTTAATTTTTGGATTTTAAAGGTGGAATATAGTCATACAAATTGAAAATAGAAACATAACAAAATTAAAATCACCTTTTTATGCAATCACTGGAGAGTACTGACATTTTCTAATTTTTAACTACAAAATTGGGGTTTTACTAAGTAGACAGCTTTTATACCCTTAATTTCATTTAATATTATATTATAAACATTTTTTCCATATCGTTAAATACATGAAAAATAATTTATAGTCATGATTTTGTTATATATGTTATATGTCGATTTGTTTATATTATTTATATGCTATATTTTGTATTTCATTGTATGTGTAAATCATAGCTTATTTAGTCACTCCAATATTTTGGGCATTTCATTTTTTTTTGTAGACATTCTGGTTAGGGGACTACCTCATTTGGTTTCTGCAAAGATATTCTCTGCAGTTGGACTGCTTGGGGTCAAGTCTCAGTTAAACTATTGTGTGACCTTGGGAAAGTTACTTAATCTTGCTGATTATCAGTTTCTTCTTCTGTCAAGTGGGGATTATATTGGTGCATCTCTCCTAGAGTTTTTGTGACAAGTGATGTTTGTTAAAGAGCTACCACATAAAAAAGGCATGCCACATGATAGCTGTTGTCATAATTATATTCCAGTGGTGTCAATCAGAGCTTGTGCAGTCAACAATCCAGATTTAGATCTTGAGTGCCAAACCCCAAGCCTTGCAGCCTGCTTCTAAGAGAGGTATCATCTCACAACTCAAGCTTCAGGGAAGAAGGGAAGGAGGGGGCTATCACAATGAACACTTCAGTATAGAAAACAAAGATATTGGGTGAAAGGTAAAGAGGAAAGCAATTAAATATAACTGGGGCTGGTTGCTCACTAGTTGTGAAGTGGTGGCTCACACCTGTAATCCCAGTGCTTTGGGAGGCTGAGGCAGAAGGGTTCCTTAAAGCTGAGAGTATGAGACCAACCTGGTTAACATAAGGAATCCCCATTTCTATTTAAACAATAACAACAACGACTGGGCTCTGTACTAGTTTGCTAGAGTTGTTGCAGTAAAGTACCACAAAATGTGTGGCTTTCACAACAGAAATTCATGGTCTTATAGTTCTGGAGGGTAGGAATTACAAAATGCAAAATGTGTCTGCAGGGTTGGTTCCTTCTGTGGGTCCTAAGGGAAGGATCTGTTCCAGGCCTTTCTCTTTGGTTGTACATGGCTACCTTCTCCATGTATCTCTTTACATCATCAGCCTGCTATGTGTATCTGTGTTCAAATTTCCCTTTTTATAAGAACATCATTTGTGGTAGATGAAGGTCTTCCCCTAATGACTTCATTTTAACTTGATTATCTCTGTAAAGACTCTATCTCCTACTCAGGTCACACTCACAGGACTTTGATATATGAATGAATTTGGGGGCACTGGAGACGACACATTTCAACTCAAAATGTGATCCAAAGTGAGTTTTATTTTATTTTATGCTTTGGAGGAAAATCACTTTACCAAGAAAGACAAAATTCACACTAGTTCTAACTTTTTATATAGCTCATGATAGCATCAAAACTATGTGTGCCCAATGTAAGGTCTCTGTGAGAGCCATAGTAGCTGGTGAAGGAGGTAGATGTGGGGGAAAAACTTAGATTAGATAATAAAGAAGACTGCAAGGCCTCTCTCTCAAATTCTCCCATTCAAATGGTCTGTCTCTTTATCAAGCAGATCTTTTTTTTTTGAGACAGAGTCTCGCTCTGTTGCCCAGGCTGGAGTACGGTGGCCCGATCTTGGCTTACTGCAACCTCCGCCTCCCGGGTTCAAGCGATTCTCCTGCCTCAGCCCCTAGTAGCTGGGATTACAAGCGCCTGTCGCTACGCCTGGCTAATTTTTGTATTTTCAGTAGAGTCGGGGTTTTATCATGTTGGCCAGGCTAGCCTCGAACTCCTGACCTTGAGTGATCTGGCCACCTCCACCTCCCAAAGTGCTGGGATTATAGGCGTGAGCCACCATGCCCAGCCTCAAGCAATTCTTTCATGAGTTCTGAGGTGTTCATTATATTCTTGAACATTACATGAACATTTTAAAAGAAAGGCATGGTAGCATTTCAGAGGGTAAATCTGAAGGGAACTCACTGCCTTAATAAAAATCAGAGAACAAAATTGAACTTCTAATGTGACCCCAAAATGGCTTCAACAGATAGGAGAAGGGGAAATCATGAAGAAAATGCTTTCTTTTCTACTCTTCAAAACTAAAATAATAAACTAATATGTATCTGTAGGTTTAATTCACTGAAGAAAATAAGTGTTGTAGAAATAGATCATATAAAGAACTCAAATACCTCAGGAATATACAAGACTGGGGGTTCAGGGCAATGGAAACCCAACTGATCAGCAATAACAAAGAACAAAAACTCTTGGGAGGTGGATGGGTTAGCCTATTTGTGGTCATTCTTCCCAAATACCAGGTAGAGAATCATGATTCAAATCACCAAAATGATCCAGGGATTTGCAGAACTTGAAGAGGCACTAAATGGGAAAGCGGCAAGCAAAGAACAACTGACAGAATTATAATTCAGATCTCAGTTCTTGGCGTCTTTTAAGGATTGTTCTAAATTTTGAAAGTGATACCAGGCAGGGACACAAGCTCTAGCCTTCCTGCTTTAATCCGCAGTCTACAGGCTCAAAACAAATCCTGTGAAGTCAGTGAGCATGAAAGATCCAAAGGCTCCTCCTGTGATTAGATTTCCGACTTCCCTTGGAGCTGCCATTCATCACCGCTCCCTGGCCTTGTACAGGACTTCAACATGAAACATTTCTCAGGGAATCGTTTATCCTGGAACTCTGGCCAGCATCCCTCCAGAAGCAGAGCTGAGAACTGAAGAATCTTTAGAAAGGAGAGGAAGCTGAAAGTAGGACAGCCCTTGAGAGCACATTTGTCCCAATGGCTTTTGGTGTGTTGTCAGCTGCAAAAATTTCCAGTCTGAGGAGTTTTAATATTCCTATCCTTTCTAGTTGAAATATGGTTTCCTTCTTTTCTAAGCATCAAAGGATGATGTCACCGTCCTTCCAAGTCATTTAGGAACAAGGCAGAAAAGTAGAGATTTGGTAATGATTTCACCTAGACTTAGATGAAAAGCCGCAAATCATGGTTCTTCCTGAGAACTATTTGCTCTTGTATTCCATGTCCAGATTGTCATTTATTCTGATGTGTGCAAACACAGAGGCTGTTTGATAATCTTGTTGCCTCCAAGACAACCTTATTCTCAGTTTAGTAATAAGCCAAATGCATAAATATCCTTTTCTTGCCTTTGAAATGATGGTATTTATAAATACTTCATGATTTATTTCAGATGCACCCAATTTAGTGGTTGGGCAATTTAAATCTCCTCAGCAGAAGATTCAAATGCAAAGAGATCTACCAGAATGTTAGTTTTACAGTTGAGATATAAGTACACACAGAAAAGTCTATAAAGGGGCATGAGTAACTCCATATCATAAATATTTTATTCTCAAGTTCATATTTTCTCTCCATCACATAGACCCGTGATATGTGGCTGAAATGTGCATGAGTGACAAATCTTTCCAGCAGATACATGATGTGAGTAGTGAAAATTGTCTGAGTGAGTTAGTTGTTGTTTGTAAGGTGGTAAGGACACACTCTCTCCTCCTGAAAAATTAGTCCGCTGTATCCTTAATATGTTTAAGAATAAGAATGAGTTAACTCCTGCCTTCTGCTTAAAAGTGAAAATTGGGATGTCTTTTCTCAGTAATTTATATCATGCTATAAATAGTATTTGCTAATAATATTAACAAGGAACTGACCTACTTCCTCTTTTTAACCAAGAGATAAAAGGTAACTGACTTTCCAATTACTGAGCACTGCTTTTGCTAAAAACTTGTCTCATTTCATAAATATATTGAAATAATTTAAATTCTAAGCCTAGGAAAAAAAACTGGTAGATTAGAATTCTCTGGTTTTCTTATCAGGATGAGCAGAAAAGTATGCCTAATCTGGCTCCTTGGCGTTGGAGCTCCAGAGGAATTATTTGGATGTTTTCAATTAGAACCTGACAAAAGATAAATTGCTGTGTGAATGACAGGAAAAATCAAATACTGATTTTATTAGAAGGAACTCATTAAGGAAACACATTAAAACCAGGAACTGATGGGACCTTATGGTTCTGGGAGACAGAAGGTGGGTCTATTGCCACTTAGAAAATGTTTTAAAACAATATAAAATGAGTTCCACAAAGTATAGACAGTGATAATGCAATGAGATGTTTCAGTTCTTTGGATGGCCAGGGACAACCCACACTGACCAACCATACCATACCAGGCTTGATGCCTGGGCTGCATGGCCTGGACTAGGAGTGCTCCAAGGGCAGGGGCTTCGTCTGTCTCACCTTTGATGTTTCAGTGGAAAATGAGATATTCTCATTATCAAAATTAAAAAATCATTGAGAATACTCAATGAAGAAAATGAAAATAATTCGGTCCATTCCCTTAAAGATAATTTATTGTTGACTCTTTGGTAAATCAGCATTTGATTTACTAAATCATTTTACTTTTGGGGTTTAATCTCTTTCTATCATTTATCCATCTATATTCTATATCAAGGTGGAAATATTTTTTGTTATCTCAACCACTGGTCTGAAAATTTATTATAGATTGAGGCCAGTTTTTGTTTGTAAAGCTAACATATGATTGAATTAAAAGAAAAATCTTAAAGATGTTGAAAAGGTATTGGTTGATACACAAACTTCAGAGAATAGGGTAGAATTGCTCTGCATGAGAAAAGGAGAGGAGTTCTTTTTTTTTTTTTTTTTTTTCCTTCTAAAAAAGGGCAGAGAGAAGAGTAGAGAATAACCCAGGGAGAAGTAAATGAGAGGGAGGGAAGGGGAGCCAGAGGAGGCTGCGAGACTGGGAGCTGAATGGGGGAGGAGTGAAGAGAAGAATTCATGGTGCTGAGGTGCCCAGGAAACATTTGGAGTCCAGCAATCTCTTATGGGGGCATCATGGCATTACCAGTGCAGCAGGCAGCACCATGTCTCCCCTAATGGCTTAGTAAAGACTTTTATATCTACAGAATACTTGGTGTGAGCAAGCTTTTCCTGTGGGAACAGGGGTGAGTGTCAAGACCATACTGAAGCTGTGTGGGAATAAAAGCCCATATGTGTGGAAGCAGGCGCCCATGGGCTGAGAGACAGAGGTGGCCAGGAAACACAGCTCCTTACTTCTTTGCTATCTGATTCCCCCTAAATTCACAGAACACTTGGAAATGTTTTAGACTCTATAGGACCTGGAATTGGCAGTGTTGAACCACTTCTATCTTTAAGGGTAAGAAAGACCCTAGAATATATCTTGTTTATAATTACTCTAATCCAAACCACAATGGTGAGACTGCTCCCCCAGTCTTATTAAGATGCTATCTCCTCTAAAGAATGTGTCTCAGATATTTCCAATGGATTTTGATACCTAACGTGTGCTAAGGAACACATCCCTGGCATCCCTCTCCTCTGGTCCTGTCCTCATGTTAGTATCCCTCTTGATCCAGTGATGACTCTCACTATCTCTACTCCAGAGGACATGGCTGCTCTCTGGCACTGACCACTGCCCACCAATATGGACGTGGGCTCTACCATAATTTCCCCTTACAGAAGAACCAAGACTAATGGAAGGAGAGTCCAACACGGAAGATACATTGCTTCACAGTTCAGGTCCATTTTGCCGTAGGTCACCTATGGGTCCAGCCACCTTCCTGAATTGTCATCAGCTTTTCTCCGTGTAGTCAGGCACAGGTCAGGACACCTGGCTCCTCACAGTCACCGAGTCTCAAACCCAGAGAAAAAAGAAACAATTTCTCCTCACCTCAGACTAATTCCTACTCAAGTCCTCATTTTCTGTCCCAGGATGAATATCTTCCTAGTATGATGGACAGTGGAGAACTTCTATCTGTTATAGGGAAACCCAACTAGTATATAAAAGAGTGAGACTGGCTCTGTGATCCCAAGAAGAAAATAACAAAGATGATGCTTTTTCTATCATGTGGGTTAGATGGTCTTACCCTTGGGCAACTTGATATAATATTGTTTTTACAAAAGAAATATGTAAAGTAACTCAAATACAATTTTCCATCCTCTTTCATTTGACAATACATTTTGTGCATCATTCCATATATTGTCAACTTTATGCTTTCTAATAGTTGCATGCTATTCCATAGTTACATGGTTATACTAGTTTGCTGATGATCATTTGGTTGTTTAAACAAATACTGCCACAAGTATTTATTTCAAAATACTTTAATAGATGATGTAAGTCTAGGAGTATTCCAACATTTACCATGCAACACTTTTTAAATTGTGGTTAAATACATACAACATAAAATTAATGATTTTAACAATTTTAAAATGTAGAGTTTTGAGGCATTAAGTACATTCACATTGTGTGCAACAATCACTATCATTCATCTTCAGGACTTTTTCATCTCCCCTAACCAAAACTTTGTACCTTAAAGACAAACTCTGCATTCCCACTTCATTGCAGCTCCTGGCAACCACTCTTCTATTTTCTGTCTCAAAGAACTTGACTCCTCTAGGTACCTCATATAAGGGGAATCACACAGTATTTTTCCTTTTGTGACTCCCTTACTTCACTTAGCATATAATTTCTTCAAGGTCCAATGATGTTGTGAGCATGCATCATAATTTCCTTCCTTTTTAAGGCTGATAATATTTCACTATATGTATATACCACATTTTGTTTATTTGTTGGTTGATGGAATTTGGGTTGCTTTTGACTATTGTGAATGATGCTGCTATGAATGTAGGTGTACAAATATCTTCTTGAATTCCTGCTTTCAGTTTTTCGGGGTTTATACTCAGAAGTGAAATTATTGGATCTTATGGTGATTCTGTTTACTTTTTTAAGGAACTACTATATTGTTATCCATAGTAGCATTTGGGTCATTTTTAATAACGTAAAAGTAGCCATATATATATATATAACATGTATAATATAGTGTGTATATATAGAGAGAGCTATATATACACAGATATATATCTGTATTATATATATTTATATATCTGTATTATATACTTATATATATAAATAGCCATTATATATGGCCCTATAGGTACAGATATCTGTACCTTTACTTAAAGCATTTCTGTAGGATATGGCTGGGAACGGTGGCTCACGCTTATAATCCCAGCATTTTGGAAAGTCGAGGGGGAAGGATAGTTTGAGGCCAGGTGTTCAAGACTAGCCTGGTCAATACAATGAGACCCTGTCTGTACAAAAAATAAAAAAGTTAGCTAGGTGTGATGGTGTGTGCCTATAGTTCTAGCTACTCAGGAGGCTGAGGCAGGAGGATTGCTTGAGCCCAGGAGTTCAAGGTTACAGTGAGCTATGATAGCACCACCGTACTCCAGCCTAGGCAACAGAATGAGACCCTTTTTCCAAAAAGAAATAAAATAAAACAAAATACTATATATTACTATTTGTTTTCTTTCTGTTCCATTGGAATATGTCTCTTTTACTGAGCTGAGAACATGCCATTTTTTTTATTGTGGTTTGGTATCACCTTTAAACATATGTTAAATCTAATCCTTCTCTCTATGGCCCTTATTAAAATTTTTGTTGTTGTTCTTCTTCTTGGCTGTTCTCACTTGAATATTCTCTCAGATAAACTTTAGAAACACTTGTTCAAGTTTATTAAAAATTCCATCAGAATGACATTGAATTTACAGATTAATTTAGGAAAATTGACAGCTTAAAATATGGAGTCTTTTTATTCAGGAACAAGACATTTTATGTATTTATTAAAGTCATTTTAATTTATGGTTATCTCTTAATTATTCTCAGTAGAAGACAAATCTTAATTTCAAGTTTTTGTTGAGAACCACCTGTTCAGCTTGATTATCTCCTTTGTTTTTCTTAACTGCATTTATTCTCATCCTCTACATATGAACTATAACTCATTAGAGTTTGGAGGCAAGAACTTTAGAATAAAAATATCTAATTAAATTTCTACCTGAGAAAAAAGGACACAGAGCGACAGCTGTACTCTTGGCAGCAGCTCCTCCAAAGCACATGCTTCCTCTCATTTTAAAGACTTGCCTTGATCCACTTTGGGGTGGGGAGAAAATGGAGAGCAGGAAAGGCAGAGAAAGAAAAGAAGAAATGGCAGAATACTGGAGGAGGAATCATGTGGATAAATTCTTAGTTCTTGTAGAGTCAGAAATTCCATGTGTGGCCTCTTTGTTTTATTTCCAATGTTGTGAATTCTTAGAAAGTGAAATGCACTATGACTAAACATGAATGAAAAGGTCCTGTAAATTCAAATGTAAATGATATTTTGGGAGGTGCAGAGTGCTATACATACTTCCTCCAGGAGTGTGAATAACTAAGTCCTGACAATATTCTAAAATGAAAGAATTTAAACCCTTTGATTTTAATTGAATAAAATTTGGGTTAACAAATTTTGAGGAAATTAAGATGTTTTCCTATGAAACAATTTGTGATGCAATTAAAAACACCATCACAGTGTAATTTCATCATTTGTATCTCCTTAAAGATTGATGAAATTATTTCATACTGTACATTAAATTTTTAGTAAAGTCCAAAGATGGAAATAAACATATTTCTAAGAGAATGTCACAATCACCACTAGAGGGTACAGTAAGCAACCTTTCTTCCAGATATTTGAGCAGAAGAATATTACCAAGAAATAAAAGGCAATATAGAATCACAGTACTTGAAACAACCTCAATAGGAGATCTGAAAGAGAAATGCTTTTAGAAATGGTCAACGTGTTTGACATCTGGCCAAGGCAAAGGGCATCAAATGATTTTCAAGGACAATGTGTGTCTTGGATAAAAGTAAAGTGAATTTGTCAAGGAATACAGAAATGTTTCTAAAGTAATTAACAAACAAAAAAATAAGCCTTTTATACATACATGGAACTCTGTAACCATCTCCCTCATTAAGCCTGTTGATTAAAGCTGCTTCTAGAGTGATCTTATTCTGAAAAGTCAAACTTAATGAGGTCTTAGAAAACAAAATGATGACATAGGATTTTAGAACCTCAGTTAAGATCCAAGTTGGCAGTAAAAGAAAAAGACAACATCCTCAAACCAGCAGTGACATTGGCATGAGTCAGATGCAGAGGGCATGAATTCTTTACTTCAGATATATCTCCAGACTAGTGGATCCCATGTTGTGAAAAATAAACACATTCCTCCTTCCTTCCAATCCTAAAAAGAGCAGGTTGCTGTTTATTTAAATTGGAGAATCTCATCCAATATACTACTGAATCTACTGTAATCTACTGTTTTTTCTTGATGAAAAAAATCTTTCTTTAATATAGGAGTTCTACCATATCCCACTATAAGCATGCATCCAGCCTTTACATTTCAAATACTATTATGTATTATATTACAGAAAAATTATCCTTCTTAAAAGAAATACACCAAGCTTTGCACTATAGGAGAAAATAAGGCAAGCAAATCTCATAAGGAGAAAAAATTAATCCTTTTATTAGCTATTTATCTAGATATAATATTGCTTAGCAGATAAAGAGTACTTAGCAATTTATGATATACCTTTATAATATTCTTTTAATCTAGTCAGGGAGGTATTTTTATTCATATTTTCTGAGTGAGGAAACAGAGACTTGGAACAGTAAAAAGCCTTCCCCAAATTCTCCCAGTTAATAGAGGACAGAGCTAGGAGAACGAAGCTTTGGATTCCTTCCTAATCTAGACTTATTGCTGCTAGTCTCTGGCTCCCATGCAACAGAGATGATTCAGTGTCAGAAATCCCCTAAATTGCACATTTACATCTCTCTGAAAGAACCTCAAAGTTAATATGAGAAGGAGTTTTTTTTATTTGGCTGTGAGTGTTCTGGTACTTATGCCCACAGTGTCCAGTCATCCCTAGTTTTGATTTCTTGTTCATTTTCCTTTCTCAGGTCCATTTTATCATATGGGCATGAAACTCCAGGGAGTACATTACTAAAGGCTCATTATATTTCTTCGGTGGTTGAACTCTCTTGGCCTTCATTATAATAATACCCTGTCTTTTTTTTGATTACCTGGAAAACTTTCTCAAGATGTACAAAGTTGCCAAGTGCATGTTTAAACCTTTTTAGCATTTGTTAAAGCATTAGAGTAGTTTAGGGTTGGTCAAGGTGCGGTGGCTCATGCCTGTAATCCCAGAACTTTGGGAGACCAAGGTGGGTGGACCACTTGAGCTGAGTTCAAGACCAGCCTGGGCAACACGGTGAGACCCCGAGTGTAATAAAAATTTTAAAAAAGTAGTTGGGCATTAGTCTGTTCTCATGCTGCTAATAAAGACTGGGTAATTTATAAAGGAAAGAAGTTTAATTGATCACAGTTCAGCATGTCTGGGGAGGCCTTAGGAAACTTACAATCATAGTGGAAAGCACCTCTTCAACAGGGCAGCAGGAGAGAGAATGAGCGCCAAGTGAAGGGGGAAGCCTTTTATAAAACCCTCAGATCTTGTAAGAATTCACTGTCATGAGAACACGATTCAATTATCTCCACCTGGTCCCCCTTGACATGTGGAATTACAATTCAAGATGAGATTTTGGGTGGGGATACAGAGCCAAACCATATCAGGCATGGTGGTGTCCACTTGTGGTCCCAGTTACTTGGGAGGCTGAGGTGGGAGAACCACTTGAGCCTGGTGGGTGGAGGTTGCAGTGAGCAGACATCGTGCCACTGCACTCTAGCCTGGGCAACAGAGCGAGACCCTATCTCAGAAAACAAAAACAAAACACAAAACAAAACAAAACAAGAGTTTACCCATATTGTTACTCAGCAATTTTAATGTACACGTATTAAATTAGAAAAATATTTATTATACTTTTATATTGAATATTGATGACGAGATTATTTTTATATTGAATATTGATGACAATAGGATTATTTTAAAATGTAATAATGTCTTCTGCACATTAATAATTTCAAAATAATATGGAGATCAAATACTACAGGTGTATTCTTCCCTAAAAATATCTTACCTACATCCAAATTTTAAACTTAATATGGCCATTGGATCACTTTTGAACATATTGTCAAGTTGTGAATTTGGTGTGGTGAGGGTTTTTCAAACTTTAATCATTTATCTTCAATATTTTTACCATATCTATATGCCATCTGTACTATCATTTACTATATATATTCATAAAATAAAATTGGATTTAATTGTATTTCCAGTATATTAAATAAATGTGTAACTTTAAACATATTTTTCATAATCTATTTAAAATATTCTTTGGTACCATATTTAATATGTGTACTATATTTTGAGAGATACTGGCCTAGTAGAAAGAGTTCCAAACTAGGAAGTAGAGACCTGAATTATGGTATAAACATTAACATTTTCTAGCTCTGATCATTGAACAAGTTAATTAACTTCTCTGAGTCTGAATCTTACAAAGTTGTGAAGATTAAAGGGCTAATGACCATAAACATCTTTGCCTGTGCAATATTTTTAATAAATGTTAGTTTTTAATCCCTAGACGGGAATTCAGCTGATTAAAGACCATGTTTACCCAAGTCAAGACAGGGTGAGGTGAGCCCAAATACCTTCTTCTCTGTGTAATTCTTATCCACACAATATGCCCTAAAATGCTCATGAAAGATACAGAAGCTATTTCAGAAAGGCCAGGCTATTGATGAAGTGAGAAGGCAGATCCCCATTGTAAATGCTTTGTATGGAATTTTACATGATTATTAATCATATTATCTCAGAAACTCTATGTTTCAAGAATACTAGAACAGAGGGCCACTAAAATAAGCCAAATCAAAGGAAAAGAGGGCTATTATAGGTGCTTGGAAGTCTTGTGAACTATAAGGACACCCGATGGCATTTAAGTAGGTCTTATGTCAACTAGGACCAGAAGACCAACCTCAATCTTTCAGAGGCTTCGTGATCTCTTCTCTGTCTCTGTCTTGTTTCTACTCTCCTATGGCTCATTCTCATCACAATTTCCTCTGCTCTCTCATCTTGCTCATGACCCCAAAATGGCAGTAAGAGGAATCTGTTCCAGCTTATACATTTTCATTAAGTCTAAGGTCTCTGGCTAATCAACAGATAAGCTCCTCTGGGAATGCACTTCAGAAGGAATGAGCTGTTGGCACCCTAGAACATTGAATGGAAAGAAAGTGCACTTCATTCTTTTAGTCATGAGCATGTCAACCTCTTCCACTGCCCAACCCTCCCTCCCAAAGTGTTAGTAACACTTTGCTAGGGGTTGTGGGGCAGACTAAAGACCTATAAGAATATATGGTTTTAAGATTGGTGTGTTTACATGACATATAATATAAAAGAAAGATGCTCTTTCAGTACAATACACTTTATTCTTTTTAATGCTAATTGTTACCTCAGGTTTCCTTGGCTCTCAAGTTAAATCAACTCTCCTTCCCTGGGCTAAGCCACATTCATACTTTAAAACTTATTTATTTATATTTTGTGTTTTTGCAGAGAAATTTGCTCTGTGAAGTCAGGCTCCTCTGTCTGGAGAAACAACCCCATTGAATCCTTCTAAAGTGGGAACAGAGGAAACAGTCTCAACACTTACTGTGATGGCTCACTGACTTTGACAAAAGTTGTGATGAAATATCTTATTTCCTAAGCAAGGAATCAATAGTTGATTTCCCCCACCCCCAAATGCTGTTATCCTGTCATGTAGACGTAGGCTAGAAACACTCAAAACCATTAAAGAAATTAAAAGTTATATTTTCAGTATGATTTTACATTCTAGAGTGAATTCCACACAAAATAAGTAATTTTCTTATGCAAAATTTTGCTGAACTTTTAACATAAAGACACAGTTCATAAATTATAGCATGCCAAAAAAAATCAAACTAAAAATTATTTTCCACTAGGTCTAAGGGGACACAGGAAACAGCCTCTTAGCAAACACCCCAGATTATGTTGATGCAAGTGGTCTAAAAACTACATTTTGAGAAAAGTGCTATGTATGGATGAAAACAATCTAAATGACCTCCCCTGGAGATGATCTGGTTTTTGCTTTTTGCAAAGGAATCATCACATCCTGTACTTTATATTTGGGGCATTCATTCACTAGTTATGCTAGCATAAGTCTCACTTACCTACTTGGAAATAATTACATAAGAACTGATTTTTAGAAACCAGAGTTGCCCAATGTCCAGGGAGAGAGCTTGGCCTCTACCTAGTTGAGCATAACCAGGCCAGCCTAGTGCAGTGGAATTCTGGTGTTGGTTTTCTGTTAGTTCACAACATTCTGATAATGTACATTGCTTTAGTGATGTTCTGTGCTTTCGGAGTATTCTGTGAAGTAAGAAGCTTTGCTCCATTTCGAAACAGCAGTTTTGCCAAGGGAAACATGTCTTTTGAAATCAGGTATATTTTCTTGAGTGTTAGAATACACAACCGTGGCAAATGATTATAGAAATTCTATGATAGTCTTTGGGCTATTTAAAAATGTCATACTATATGATTTTCGAATCATAAAAGCTTATAAGTGATACCAGTTCAAATTGAACATTGTGTGACTAAGGTACTTAAGATATTCTGAAGCCCACAGGGATTTTTTGTGTGTCTCTACAGGGAAAACATAGGAAAATTGAATGCATGTGATAGCATAAGAGACTTTCAGTAATTTATCATAAGGACCTCCTGGAATTTCAAAAAATGATTGTTTCAATCTGAAAAAGATTTTAGAAAACAACAAAGACAAAACTTATTTTCCAAAGTTTAACTTACATTTTTTCATCTAATGCTTTCTCTATGCTGGTGATAAAGCCTCTTTATTCTTTATCCTTACATTTAATGCTGGCCATGTATCCTTAAAAAGCTGTTATCAGCTTTCAATCATTTATTCTTAGCCATGGCCAAACTTGTTTTTGTGTTTCGTGTGTTTTATATTTATAATCTTTGGACCATGAAGAAGTTAGATTCTGAAAACTTGTTCAGTTTTCCTGACTTTTCTCTTGGAGATTTAAATTACCAGCCATTGTACTTTTTCCAATCAAATTCTCAGAAGCCTCCAGTGATTCTATATCTGATTCAACTCCTAATTGCTTCATATACTATTAAAGGAAAGCACAATTTATTTTGTAGAACTAACTGGGCTTACATACCAGTCAAGGCTATTTTTCTCCAGCTTCCAGTCTGAAACATTCCGACTTATTCATTATAGTTTCAATTCAGTGGCCCTCCCTTTTGAAGTCTTTCCTGAAAATCCCCTGCCTACTTTAGTATTCTTTGTCCTATTTTCCAGTCTCTAGTACTGCTGTTATCCTATAGTACAATAATCATTGACATGTCAATCTCCGTGTTACATAACAGCTCACAGAAGTCAGGAAACTTGTGAAATCCACAGTGCTAGTGAATTGCCTACTGCTAATAAAATACCAGATAAATACCTCAAGAAATGTTTCTTTATGTATTAGACTGAAACCCACATGTTGCGATCCACATAAACATTTAACATTGTATTATGGACAAGAAAGTATGAATAACAAAAGCTTCTCTCCAAATGGAAGAAGTTATGACTTTGCCAAATCCCTTTAATATAGTTGCCTCAGACAGTCTAGGATAGGGTTTCCCAACCTTGGCACTACTGACAATTTGGGCTGCACAATTCTTTGTTATGGGAGGCTGCTTTCTGCATTATAAGACATTTAGCAACTTCCAGTATATACCAGTAGCACCCCCTGCCCCAAATGTGGTAACCAAACACGTCTCTGGACATTGCTAAATGTACCTTGAAGGACAAAATTGCTCTTGGTTGAGATATACTACCCCAGAATGATAACTTTTCCAACTTTAGGTCAATCAGTCAGTATCTGAAAGAGATTTCAAACATCATTTTAAAAT
This sequence comes from Papio anubis, assembly GCF_008728515.1. NCBI lineage: Eukaryota > Metazoa > Chordata > Mammalia > Primates > Cercopithecidae > Papio > Papio anubis. The sequence continues at coordinate 63,039,906 of NC_044985.1, forward strand.
CTTATCCTGTTAACTCTGTGAAACATTTATTTTTAAGTTTTAATTGCATGTTAAACTTCTAATCAGCTCACAATGTGAATTTACAATTTCTGTTTAATATTTGCCCCAGTCTGATTTTTTAACCACTCTCCCAACATGTATTTCAGTTATACCTATTTTTGCTCTTATCTATTGCTTCTTAACAAACCACCTCAAAATTTAGGGGCATAGAACAATAATTTTATTGTATGCATGGTTTTGTGAGTCGGGAATTTGGATAAGGCATAGCAGACGTGGCTTGAGATACTTAGGACAGCTCTACACTGAGCCATATGTATGGGGTCTTTGTTCTCCCTGTGGGTTGAGTTTCTTTTGTTTTCCTTTTCCTTTTTTTTTTTTTTTATCCTTTTTTATTGTTGTTTTTCACGTGGCATCTGCTGGCACAGGACTGTCCAACATGGCTCCTTAGCTTATGTGACTGGTGCATGGGTTGAGATGGCTGGAAGTGTGGGGCTGTTGGACAGCTATCTCTTTCCGTATGACCAGCTTGTGCTTCCTCACAGCATGGCAGTTTTGGTAGTCAGACTTTTTATACTCGCCCCAGACCAAGCATTTCAAGAGACTTGAACAAAATCTGCAAGGTTTCTTATGACTTAAAGTCTGCAAGTCCCAGAATACCACTTCTGTTACATTTTTTTATTTAAGAAATTTACCAAATCCAGCTTAGATTCAAGGGGTGAGGGGTAAGAGGTGTGGGAGGTGGAGGGAGAGGATTAGACCCTACCTCTCTTTAGGGGATTAAACGTACATACAGGAAGGGAGAAAATCGGTGGTGGCCATCTTGGAAACAAGCTACCAAATCTTCCTAGGTTTAAACAAGATTCTCCCTCTTCTTTTCTACCCTCCTAGGATAGATTCTGCCACTCCTCTCAGGTTTCTGGAAGCCCAATTTCTGGAAATGGACAAAAGAGGATAGATACTCCATTCAGGTTCCTAGGATACTCTTTCACCTTGGACAATAGTTCCTTCTCTCCCCTCCCCCTTTTGTTGACAATTAGAATTTGGTGGCCTACTGTAGACAAATCTCACTTTGCGGCAGGCATGCTAAGCTTGTTTATAAAGTTTTGTTTTAGTTTTTCTAGGATATCTTTCAGGAAATAGCATTTGTCACCCTGGGGGGCATAATAAGCTGACAGAAATCTTCCTCCTAGAAGCATCTGTCATGATTTTCGGCTTATCATAAACATAAACCATAAACACGGATGGTTTCTGGCAGTGGTTTAGTGGGGAGAGGCTATGGAAAACCAAAGTCTTGGGTATAAATTCCAGCTGCACCACTGTGGGGCCTAATATGAGTTCCTTAACTTCTTTTACTCTCATTTTCCTTTTCTAAAAAGTGAGTAAAATACTTACCTTGAAGGTTTTTAGTAGGTATTGATTGTTGGAACACAGTTCTCTATGGGTCTCATGTTCTTGCACATCTTGTAAACAGAGTCCCTGAATGCCTTTGTTCCAGACTATCTTTTCAAGGCTGAGTATATAGTGAAAGACTTGGAAGACAGTGACTCTCTCTAGGACAGAAAGCACATTTGTTTCCTGACCAGGGTGATAGGACAATGTCTGCCTCTGGAACAAAGGTCAGGTAGACTCACTGTCCATCATAAAAGATCCAGGTGTCCTAAGCTCAAAGTTTCTCTCTTACAATGTAATCAACTATATATAAAGGAGTGAAGTAGCTTTCTTTATGTCACCCTGTGGGAATTCAGGCTTGAGAAACATAAGCAAATGCTGCCCCTGTGGCTACTGCTATTGCTATGATTAATAAAATCCTTTGTTTTTTGACCCAGGAGTTTGGTGTATTCTGCCAGTACCTGTGAAACTGTGGAAGGTTTATTCATCAACTTGCAAGTAGGGTAAAAATTTAACCCTTCACAGTTTTTTTTCACACTGATATGACTCCAACTAAGAGTATGAATGTGGGGATATCACAAGTTTTTATTCCAGACTGCTGACCTCCCATATTGTATCCTCTAGAAGAGGGAGGATATGTATAGACTCTGGTCTATTTCTCTTCTATTTAATTTCCATCTCTCTTCTGAGGTATCTATGGTGTCTGTCTTGCTGTTGTCGATAGATTGACAGAAATTACTAACTCAGCATCCAAGCATGTCCTATTTATTAACTTCCTCAAAGACTTTTTGCTTATTTCCATGGATTTTTAGATTCTCAGGTTAAAGCTCTAAAATTTTGAAGCTAAATATAGTCTTTACATCTAGATGTGGGCTTTGAGAACCAGAACATTGGGAATGGTCAAAATTCTGGTAATTAGATTTCACAGCTGGCTCCCCTATTTCTAGAGAAAGAGAAATGTTTTTCTGGCAGATACTGTCTGTTAATTCATACATAGTTCCTTAGGGTTAAGTCTCTTAGTAAACTGTAGTTAATGTCTTACCAGTTATTTATATCTAAGAAATTTGTTAAAAGTTACTAATTAAAAGGCATGAATTAGAAATTACCATAATTTATCTGAAACTGGGCTGTACCTATCTCCTTGTCTATTCCAAGTAGCTATTCCTCTTACTTTCCAAATGTTTACATTAGTTGCAGGTCTTGAGGTCCAAGCAAGAGGAATCAACTTTGGCTAACAAAAAACAGAAAAGGAACCTATGGAAAGATAATAGTAAGAAGGTAGAGAACCAGGCTTAAAAAATAACAGCAACAGCTATCTCCAGGAATCAGATAGCACTGAGTATACCACAGTTGTTTCAGGATACTGTTCCAATTCTCCTTTCTTCCACTTAAAGTTCAAAGTCTTAGAGGAGAGAGGCCAAGTAGCCATCTTTGGTCCCTGGTCCACCCCTGAGCTAGGGAAGGACAGACAATCTTGTTTTATGGGTCCAGGATTGCACACATTGGAGGCAATAATTTTCCAAAAGATACCAAGAAAATAGAGACTGGGGTAGCAAAAAATAAGGTATATCCCCTATAGTGGACAGTGAAAACATATCCTCTTCTTTGAATAGCTCTTGCTATTTGGTGCCACAGAGAATTCCACCACACAGAGAGCAGGTCTGGGATGGGGTTTGGGAATTTGTTTTTTCAAAGGCTCTCCAGCTGGGGGTAATAAATAATCAACCAGGGTAACAAAGAATAAAAATTTTTATGCATAAAAATTTCTGAAGCAGGATTATTTATTAAACTCTAAAATTATATTCTTGACTATTTGGATTAGAAAAGAATTAAGAATTATGACATTTTAATTCTGATTTATATTTATTTTTAGAGATAGTCTCACTCTTACAACCCAAGCTGGAGTGTAGGGATGTGATCATAACTCACTGCAGCTTCAAATTCCTGGACTCAAGTCATCCTCCCACCTTAGTCTCCTGAGAAGTTAGGACTACAGGCATGTGCCATCATGCCCAGCTAATTTTTTTATTTTTTATTTGTGGAAACAGGGTCTCGCCATGTTGTCCAGGCTGCTCCCAAACTCCTGGCCTCAAGCTATCCTCCCACCTAGGTCTCCCACAAGTGTTGGGATTACAGGCATGAGCCATCACACCTAGTCACTCATTTCTTCTCTTTTCTTTTTTTTTTCTTTTTTCAGATGGAGTTTTGCTCTTGTTGCCCAGGCTAGAGTGTAGTGGAACCATCTCAGCTTACTGCAACCTCTGCCTACCGGGTTCAAGCGATTCTCTTGCCTCAGCCTCCCGAGTAGCTGGGATTACAGGCATCCGCCACCATGCCCAGCTAATTTTTTTGCATTTTTAGTAGAGATGGGGTTTCACCATGTTGGCCGGGCTGGTCTTGAACTCCTGACCTCAGGCAATCCACCCACCTCAGCCTCCCAAAGTGCTGGGATTATAGGCATGAGCCACCGCGCCAGGCCCCTAGTCACTAATTTCTGATTGTTTACTATTATGGTCTAAATTGTGTCCCTACTCCTCCACCAAGTTCCTGTGTTAAAGCCCTAACCCAGTCCTCAGAATGTGACTGTATTTGAAATAGGGCCTATAAAGAGGTAATTAAGATCAAATGAGGATACTGGAGGTAGGCCCTAATTTAATATGACTGGTGTCTTTATAAGAACAGGAGATTAGGATAAACACAGGCAGAGAGGAAAGACCATGTAAAGGCAGGAAGAAAATGGCCCTCTGTAAGCCAAAAAGAGAGACGCCTCAGAAGAAAATAACAAGGCCACCACCTTGATCTTGGACTTCCAGCCTGCAGAACTGTGACAAAATAAATTTCTGTTATTTAAGCTACCGAGTCTCTGGTACTTTGTTATAGCAGCCCTAGCAAACGAATGCAATTACAAACTAGTATAGCACATTCAAAAATGTATTGTCATCACAACTGTCATGGATAAATTAACAATAGCTCCTATATTTTTCTAGGATTGCCCAGTCACTCTAAAATGATCCAGAGGCTGGCCGGGTGTGGTGGCTTACGCCTGCAATCCCAGCACTTTGGGAGGCCAAGGTGGGTGAATTACCTGAGGTCAGGAGTTCCAGACCAGCCTGGCCAACATGGCAAAACCACGTATCTATTAAAAATTAAAAAAAAAAAAATTAGCCTGGCATGGTGGTGTGTGCTTGTAATCCCAGCTACTCGGGAGGCAGAGGCAAGAGAATTGCTTGAACCCAGGAGGTGAAGGTCACAGTGAGCCAAGATCGTGCCGCTGCACTCCAGCCTGGGTGACAGAGCAGGACTCCATCTCAAATAAATAAATAAATAAAATGATCCAGAAGATACTATATTGTTCCAAGCACTGTTCTAACAAACCCCATAAAACTACATAAGATACAATCCTTTCTCTACCTTCACATCCCATCTTAAAGAGGGGCAGAAGAGGGTGTATAACACTGCACTTACCTGGTCAGTAGTCAGACCAGTAGTCTCCTGCTAAATCTGGTCACTGTTGGGACGCCACAGATCTCACTGGCCTCTTGGGGATTATTTGCGGTATCTCTGGTCTGACTCCCACTGGCATCTACGGTCTTGGCCGTTTGTTCTGGACCTGAAACTCTCTGTTGGTTCAGCAGTGTTCACTGCCTCTCCGTACCTTTATCAGGTTGTGGAGGGTTTTCTGCATTTCTGACATGAATATTCAAGCTCCCATGTCTACTTGTTTTCTGCCTCCACCTCCAGTATTTTGCTCTTTTCTACACTGAAAGTGGTTGGGTGCAGGCCTTCTCCTAGGCTTGCAGTGAGGGATGCATACCAATAGCGCTGAGGTTCTCAAGTGCCAGTATATTTATTAGGATATTTCTAAAGCCCCTGTGTGCTTTTACACAGGGCACTGGAGGCATGAAAGGGATCAACGGCCTTGATGTTTCCTCTACTCACTGCCTCCACTCCCTTCTACTCTGGTTCTTCACTTCCTATTAACCAGGCTGAGGATGAATTTGTTTGCTCAGTCTTCCTATGTAGATAGGATCCTCCTTATATAAAAAACATTATGACTAAGATTACCTATCTTGGCTCTCTAAAGGAAGCAATAAAAGAGTCTGCAAAATCCTTCTGCTTTCTTTTTCTCTAAAACAAGTTGCTGCTTTTCAGATAGCAAGAGCTGAATATTAACACTTTTTCCCCCCTCTTTACATTCCTGTTTTAACAATTCTAAATCTCCCCTAGGCATTTTTTTTTTTTTTGGTAGAATAGAAGCAAGATTAGTATAAGAAAATGTAAAACAGAAAATTTCATTAATATTTTAGAAAATTTCATATTATTGCTACCTCTCAAGAACTGCTATGGAGTGATTCCTATCTCTCACTAATATATATATAATTATGTTTAATATAAATTCAGTACATTGTGGATCAGTTTGGTAAACCGCCTTTGCTCAGAATGCTTCTTTAATATAGTTCTATCCCTTTAGAAAGCTCAGTGTCCCCCATACCAGATAAAGGAACTAAATCAGTAGAAACTCTTTGAGCAAAGCAGTCTGTATGCTCTCTATCTGCTCTCTCCAATCACATCTGAGAGCTGAAAGAGACATCTCACTCAAATTCTCAATGCCATAGTTTGTTCCCCTAAGCACAGCTTAAATTGGTTAAAAAGCAACCGAAAGAGAGAGGACCCAGTCTGGAGTCTGGCAATGTGATCAAATACCTATTATTTCTATTTTGGGGAGCATGTCACTTCAGTTTTTCACCAGGATGGAGCTGGATTAATTCTACCCATTTATGTGTGGTGTTCAAATGAGAACTCACATCACCTGGGGGTAAAACTTTCTTTATGAACTCCAAAGTACATTGCTCTCCTGAGCCTAAAGCAAATCAAATTGTTTTTTACAGGATAGGGTTAGGGAAAGTCAGTTAGTGTGTTCAACAGCAACACTGAATCACCTTCTCCCTTCTCTTGGCTGCCTACTGAAAGTCATTTGGCTACTTATTATTGTTCTCAATTTATCTCAGTTCAAAACATTGATTATCTACTAGTCAATTAGCATGGGGATGAGCACTGTGTGGAATATTAAGTAAGTACCTGGAGCGTATAACCTTGTTGGGTCAACTTGACACTTGAATGGAAAAAAATGAGGCAAAATAAAAATTTAGTCAAATTATGTAGTAAACCTAAAGAAATGAAAGCATATATTCATACACATATTTGTATACAGATGTTAATATCAGCTTTATTTGTAATAACTCTGAATCTGAAATAACCTATATTAGTTTTCTCTTGCTGTGTAACACATGAACCCAAAATTTAGTGACAAAACAGCAAATATTTATTATCTCATAATTTCTGTGGTTTGGAAATCCTGGAACAGCTTAATCGGGTGGTTCTGGCTCTGGGTCTCCCATGAGGTTGCAGTCAAGCTGTCAAGGGTCTGTGGTCATCTGATGTCTGGACTGATGTTAGAAGATCTGCTTTCAACCTGGCTCACTCACATGACTGCTGACAGGAGACCTCCGTTTCTCACTACATGGCCTTCTCCATAGGGCTACTTGAGTTTCCTCACAGCATGGCAGTTGGCCTCCTCCAGAGTGGATGACCCAAAAGAGCAGGAAGGAAGTCCAAAATCTTTATATGACTTAGCTTCACAAGTTGCATGTCATCACTTCTGCTTTATTCCATTCATTGGAAATGAGTTGCTAAGCCAGTCCATACTGGAAAGGAGAGGGAAATTAGACTCCATTTCTTAAGTGTCGAAGTAGTATCAAAATCATATTCTTGAACATATTTTGAAGCTGCCACTCGACCTAAATGTCCATCAATAGGAGAATCCATACAGAAATTGCTTGCATGTTCATACAATGGAATACTATTCTTCAATAAAAAGGAATAAAGTTTTGATACATGCAATAACATGGATGATTCTCAAAATAATTATGCCAAGTGGAAGAAGTCAGACAAAAAAGAAGATACACTGTATGGTTTTGTTTATATAAAATTATATAACCACACATTAAACTATACATATAGAACCCAGATCAGTCGTTGCTTGGGACTGGGGCTGGGGGATAGAGCGATAAAGGAAGGGAGGGAGAAAGGGATTTCAAAGAGCCATAAGGAAACTTTTAGAGTTGATGGATATATTCGTTATCTTGATTGTGGTGACTATTTCAGAGGTGTGTAAGTACGTCAAAACTCATCACATTGTATATTTTAAATATATACAGTTTATTATATGTTGATTATGCCTCAATAAAGCTGAAAAAATTATGGTGAAGACAAGCAATTTTTTCATTTCATATGCCAGTTATATTTTCCAGAACTTTAGTTTTTAGCTCTGTCTCTTTAGTCACCAAATAGAATTAATAAGTCTAGGCCTTTTATCTATCATGGGGTGGTTTTCAGCATTGAAGGAACTTATTAACCTCTTTTAACATATGCGAATAATTTCAGGACTCTGAGTTTTTATTTGGTTAATCAACACACTTCAGGTTGTTGTCATATTGTCTTTTAAAAAATATCCCCTGAAAGATTTTACATATATAAAGCCAAAAATATCTATTTTGTTTTGTGGGTTTGTCCAAAATCAAACTAACATCTTCCTCCACAAATATGCTCCCTTATCTCAGTTTATTTAGTCACCATTCACCCAGCACCATGATCTAGAAATATCTATTTCTCCTTCATTCACATCTTCTTCAACCCATCCCTCATAATTCTTTTTTTAATTTAACAAACATTCACTGAGCAACTGCCACATGCCAGACAATGTACTTGTTAGGTGTACAGTGTGAGCAAATGCACCTGATTTTACCCTGATGCAGCTTACATTTTAATGTAGGATATAATCTCTAACTCTGGTCAATTGCATACCAGCAATGTCTCTTATACCCCTCGATCCTCCATCCCCACTGCTACTGATTCAGCTTATATGTGAATTGTCTCTTGGCTAAAGTAATTTACTAACTTGTCTCTTTTTAAAAAATCTCTTTAGACTAGTTTGTTCTCCATATTTTTGCCAAGGTCTGCTTTCTAAAACATTGATTTGATTATGTTGTTCTCTGATTCATTTTTTTTTTTGAGATGGAGTCCCACTCTGTTGCCCAGGCTGGAGTGCAGAATGCAATGCAATGATGTGATCTTGGCTCACTGCAACCTCTGCCTCCCAGGTTCAAGCAATTACCCTGCCTCAGTCTCCCGAGTAGCTGGGATTACAGGCATGCATCCACCATGTCTGGCTAATTTTTGTGTTTTTAGTGGAAATGGGGTTTCACCATGTTGGCCAGGCTGGTCTTGAACTCCTGACCTTTGGTGATCCACCTGCCTCGGCCTCCCAAAGTGCTGGGATTACAGGCGTGAGCCACCATGCGTGGACTCTGATTTAAATTATTTTTGATGGATTCATATTTACCAGCTGAATGAACTCCAAACTCCTTCATGACTTGACCATGACCTGCTGACTCAGCCTCAGCTTCACCAACTCAGCTCCCTCATTCATTCTAGCAGTGCTGCTCCGCTCAAAGTTCCCCATCATGCTGTGTGTACTTGCACACTGCTTTTGCTTGGAGTGTCCTCTGACCTCTCCCGAGCCCAGTAAATTCTGTTTCTTCAATATACTATTCACATAAACCTTTTTTCTAAAGAACACCTATTCATAAGCAGGATTTGTTAGATTTTTAAACATGTGTGTATTCTTGTAACTTAGCACGTATCAAGGTGTAGTGTAGCTCACAACTGAGGCAGAAAAAACAACTTCTCTCCCAGGCAAGCCATAGTTATCCTGCTGAACATAGCTGAACACACGCTTTATAGAAAAACAAAATCATATGATGTTACTCTGTGCATAAACCACATAATGGATCAAAACAAAAACAGGAACCTTCTATAGTTACATCAGAGCTCAGAAAAAAACAAGAACACAGTGCTAACCATAATAGTGGCCACATACACCCCGTTCCCAGTTAATAGCTCCTGCTGCCTTACAAACTGCAAGTTTAACCCCGTTTTATTCTTTCCTCCTCCTCAATAAAATTTAAGACAGCCAATCATAGAATTACTCCCACCCTCTGACAGCACCTGATGTGGACAAAAACCACTGTTTCCTTAAACCATCCCTTAAATTACCTAATGCAAGCCCGAACTCAAACCCTATAACAAGTCCTCGCTATAACCCTCTGAGACTCCTCTTTGTTCCTCATGGCCTGGGGTCTCCCTTGTTGCAGCAAATAATAAACCCAGCTTTGAATACAGGTGTATTTCTGGTGGCATTTGGCTGGTGGGTATCAACATATTTACATAATGATTTTTCTACCTGAATATGAAGACTTTGACATCTGGGACTTTTTTTTTTTTTTTTGTATTCCCTATACCAAACGTAGTGCCTGACCATAATGAGTACTGTTTACAGGATATGTTCATACATGAGTATTTTATGATAAAAGGCATACAGTTCAACAAATAGATGAAACTGAATCTAATAAAACATGTTCTTTTTCATCAAAATGCTCTGCTATGTGGCTTCTGATTGAGTTTTGCTTTTGCACGTGAGAGTGCTCACCTATGGTTTTGATGCTATTGTCTTTGGCCAGTTCCCACCATCTGCAGAGCTCAGGTCTTCATTTTGAAGTTATGAGGGCTCGTATTGTACCTCCCAGTTTCCTACAATCCTCAACATTCACAGCATGGATAGCTACGTACAGCCCACCAGGTGTGTGGATGCTGTGATCCAAACTATACATTACCGGAAATAAGTCACAGTAGGAAAGCAGATTAGGACAGTTTAAAGAGTGGGGAAACAGAAGCTATGAAAAGGTAGAAAGAAAATTGATTTCTGACTACAGCTAGACATCATACTTGTTTTGAATTCATGGGTGATTCAAGGTATGGTATAGTATGGTTGTCCTCTCTCTCCAGGAATTATTTCTATCTGTAGATTTCCAGAGCCTTCTCAGCATTAATGTTATGAATCTTCCTGTTTTGTGCTTTAGTAACATACTATTTGAAGTAGAATAACAAATGCTAGATCTATTCCAGGCACTTATCTCATTTTTATCCAGTATAGCAGAGTAGTTAAGAACTTAGGTTTTTACTTGGAAGGACATGGAATAGAATCCAGTATCACCAACTTTCTGTCACTTAACCTTTCTGAAGCTCAATTTTCTCATTTGTAAAGTAGGGATATCAATAGTAAATACCCTATAGAGTTGTGGTGAAATGAAATGAGATAGTATATAAAAACCTTCCTTAACACAAAAATTGCTAAAATGGATTACAGCTATAATTAACTGGTAACTTTTCATTTATATAGAAATCACATTTATAAATACAGGGTAAAATACTATGCAATGTCACATTATATAATACACTATTATTTTACATATTATGATAGTATATAATATTCTATATATATAATATAAACTAAAATAGAATGGTTTATATAATAAGATTTAGTCAAACTCATTATTTCAGTAATAAAAACTTTACAAAACTGGTTTGTGTATTATGTCTTGTCTGAAATAAACTTCTAGCCTAGGAAAATAAACTAAACTCTTTATAATACCTATCACTGTTGGAGTTTTAGTGATTGGACTGGATGACTTTCAAGGTTCCCTGTTGTCAGAAAGAGAATAGCAAATTTGATAAACAGCAGGAAAGACTAAACCAAGTGGGAAAAGAAGTAGAAAGTAGACTGGCCCTGGGGAAGGATCATAGTCAGCAGAGTATGGGAAAAGAAAGTTCAGTCAAACTGGATGTGTAGGCAAAAATAGTGAAAATTGGTTCTTCTAAGCAGATAGCTAACAGCTGGGAAATCAAGAGGGAGCTGGAGCACAGCAGAGCAACTGGGTGAAATATGTAAATAAGATACATTGCTAATATTATTAGCTAAATTCATGAATTCTCTTTATGTGCCAAGGTCTGTTCTGAATCGTACTTGTTAGCTCATTTAAGCCTTATAATATCTCAATATGATGGATACTATTATTATCACCATTTCACAAATGAAATGGAGCTCAATTGGATCACCTAGAACAGAATTTGATTCCAAACAAACGCATTATTTGTCAGGTGCCTTTGGGTTGCAGTTTGTTTTGGTGTATTTTAAATCTCTGACATTGTATTGTTCATATCTGGATGACCAGTCTGGATCATTTTTACATATTTTATGTCTCTCCTTATCATGCTCATGTTTCCCTCTACATTTGTGAACATATGGAATAAGTTATAATAAGTTCTTGCATGTTTATGTTTACCAGTTCTATCATCTGTTTCTATTTTGATTGATTTTTCTACTTACTAAGGGTCTTATTTTCCTGCTTCTTTGAAGGCCCGATAATTTTTTATTACATGCCAGATATTGATAATTTTACTTTGCCTGCTACTGGATATTCATGTATTTAAAACAATATTCTGGAGCTTTTTATTCTGGACATAGTTAAATTACTTTACGACAGTTTAACAAAACAGATTTTTGTTAGGTGGGACCAGATTAGCCTTTAGGGCTAGTTTTGCCCGCTTGTGAGTTAATACCCTTCAGAGTGCTCCACCTAATGCCCCGTGTATAATGCCATTTTTCTACTCTGACAAAAGGAAACAGTAACTATTACTGGCCTTGTGGGACTTCCAGGGATTGTTCTATCTGCCCCTTTCAGATGGTTCTTTCCATGGCCTAGGGTTGTTTTCTCATATATATGTAATGATCAGGACTCAGGTGAAGAGATGATGAGGGAAAGGGAACCTCTGAAGATCTCCAGAACTCTTTAGACCAGAAGTTCTCTCCTCTCTGATTCTTCACCCAAATTCTAGTTTCCTTGGCCTCTGCAAACCCTTAATTCTACCTTTCCAAGTCAGGAAACGGTGGGGTTCTGTCTGGGTTCCTTCTGTTTGCACTCTATCCTAGAAACTGTCTCTAGGAAGTTTCCAGAGTTTACCTCATTAGTTTTCTTTTTCAGGAATCAGTGTCCTATGACGCCTGTTGTCCAAAATCTGAACATCACTGCTTTATATGTATTTTTTCCTATTATTTAGTTGTTTGTGACAGGAGGGCAATTCTAGTCTCTGTTGCTCCATCTTGGTTGAAAGCAGAAGTCTCTGAATGTCTTTTTTACTAAGTTACTAAAGCTATAGCCTGAGTAAGCACATGATTTGTATCCTGAAACACAATACCCATAGTTTAATTAACTGTCTCAAGGCCACATAAATTCCACCTGGACTCAGCCTACACCTCATTTTAAGGTCTATTGCCTGCCACATCCCATTTTCGTATACTTGTTTATGTGTTAGCCATGGCTCTTTCAGTTGAAAGCTTAAAAATTCTACTGAAACTATTTAAGGGAAATTTATTATTATTATTATTATTATTATTATTATTATTATTATTGGAGACGCTCTGTCACCCAGGCTAGAGTGTAGTGGCATGATCTCTGTTCACTGCAATCTGTGCCTCCCATGTTCAAGTGATTCTCCTGCCTCAGCCTCCCGAGTAGCTGGGATTATAGGCATTTGACACCTTGCCTGGCTATTTATTTTTTATTTTTTTTTAATTTTTAGTAGAGATGGGGTTTCACCATGTTGGCCAGATGATCTCAAACTCCTGACATCATGTGATCTGCCCACCTCGGCCTCCCAAAGTGCTGGGATTACAGGCATGAGCCACTGCGCCCTGCCTAAGGGATAATTATTTTTAGCTCATTTAACTAAAAGTTTAGGACTAACAATTTCTGTTAGTCCATTTAATAGAAATTGTTTTATGGGTGGATAAGATTGCAGAGGGGGTGGTGTCCCAAGTAATTATGAAGGTTCTATGTCATTATTTCTTAAAAATGTACTCTCAAATGTCAGGCAAGATTGCTGTTGGCACTACGGGACTTACATTCAAGCAGTTAACTTCTTCAAGATATATATCTTATGAGTTTAAACCTCCCCAAATAAAAGTCCTCATGTTAGATCAGGTTGGCCAGGCTTGGATCATATAGTCAGTTTAGAACTAATCACTCTGACTTGGGGCAAGAGGCTCTCTTATTGACCATGGCTGATTATGCGCTCTACCTAAATCATATGAAATGGATTATTTATAGGAAAGTGGGGTACTATTATCAGAAGAAGGAGATGAGTCCCTATGCAAGACAGGGATGCACATATTACACTTGGGATATAAAGTGATAGCTTAATTTCAAGAATAATACAGAAACTCAATACCATATTTGATGGAAGTCACAAATGACCTCCATCATCCCAAGTCTAGTGGTTATCGCTAGATTGCATTTGACTTTTCAGCAGCTTTTACCATAAACATTGCTTCTTTCTGGAAACATTTTGTTTGTATACAAAATAAAGGATTTACTTCAAGATGAATGTGTCAGCTGAGCTATTAAATGAAGGGCTAAATCTCTGACTAAGGACAGATTGGTCAAAGAATATTGGGTTTGGTGAAGTCTACTGCTAATTGGACTACTGACTGGAGTCAGGTAATATCATCTATGAAAAGAAGATAATATCAGGGCAGAGGCAATACATTTATACATTTAATATTGAGATTCTATAATTCTATTACAACATCATATTAAAATAGTGCTTTCATTAGTGAAATGCTCCTGGTGCATAAACTCCTGGTACAAAAATGTGAAATGTTACTATTGATTTTCAAATTGGAGAAAGAAATCGTTCCTGGCGTTTCTCAATATAAGTTTTCCAACATCAAACTGTAGAGGTTATTAAAAAGCATTTTCAACATTAAAATGAGAAAGAAATCATGTCATACTTGAGAAAAAGCACTGGGATAACAACTGTATTCCATGTTATTCAACCAACAGGGCTTTCTGATCGAATCCAGTTCATGTCTCTAAAAGAGCCAAGCAATTGGTAATAACTGCTTGGTGCATTGTTATAAATGATTTGAGGTTGTGTTCGAGTTAAGCTGGAAAGACTGCCTTTTCCACAGTGACTTTATTTTCTAGTACTAGCTCCTGTGAGTATTAGCATGAGTTATGATCTGAACCAAGAAGGAGTAACTACATCTGGCTCTGGTTTTAGTTAGTTTCTTGGCCTTTGGTAAACCATAATTACCTAAGTTTTTATTTCTACAAAGAAAAAAGGCTTGTAACACATATGCTGCGAAGGCTGACTAACAAGGAAATAATATGTTGTTTAGGAATATATGTGTATATTATAAAACTTATTTTTTAATCTAGGGGAAAATAAAATTTAGAGTAGCTTTTACCCTTGGGGAGAGCTGGAGTCAGGAGGATGACAGAGGATCCCACAGTGAGATGCAAAATAATATTAATAATTAATAATTCTTAGGTAGAGGATTCATAAGTATTATTTCCCCCATAACTTATTATCCTTCATAATATATTCGATAACTTTTTGAATATATTAAATATTACTTAATAAAATATAGGATAATAATAAAATAAGTTCCTTTGGAAAAATACTCTAGCGCATTGAATAAAGGGTGTTCGGAAGAGCAAAATGATTCAGCTCAATTCTACATCTTTGTGTATCTAAGTTAGAATCTTCTCTAACTTAACACACATTGAAGAGGTTGCACAGAGTAACATGAGAAAGACCTTGGTTGGCACAGCCTAATTTAACTTTATTGAGGGCACTTTATTTAAAACACAAAATGTACCTACGACTGTATCCTCATGTACAGGAATATAGATACCATAAGCACACAATTCCTACACTTACTGTTTCTGCTTTCTCACCATTCCATTCTATCTTCTTGGACTTGATTTTCCACTACTCCAATGAGTAGCTCTTATCAATATCACAAATGACTTCCGTCTTAGCAAGTCCAGTGGTTCTTCAGTCTCATTGTATTTGGCTTCTCAGCAGTTTTTATCATAAATACTCCTTTTTTCTGGAAACACTTTGTTCTCATAGTTGTGAGGTTTTTTGTTTTTTTGTTTTTGTTTTTTTTCTATTTCATCTGCTGCTGTTTCTGAGTATCTTTGGTAGCCTGACCTCTCCTCTAATTTTCTTTTACTTTTTAAAAAAAAATATTTATTCATTTGTTTATAACTTTTACTTTAGATTCATCAGTTCATGTGCATACAACATACGAAGTTATATTGCGTGATGCTAAGGTTTGGGGTATGAATGATCTCATCATCCAGGCATTTTGCACAGTACTGAATAGTTTAATCCTTAACCTCCCTCTTCCCTCTTGTATCTAGTGGTGCCCAGTTTCCACTGTTGCCATTTTTTTTTTTTTTTTTTTTTTTTTTTTTTTGAGACGGAGTCTCGCTCTGTCGCCCAGGCTGGAGTGCAATGGCGCGATCTGCAAGCTCCGCCTGCCGGGTTCACGCCATTCTCCTGTCTCAGCCTCCCGAGTAGCTGGGACTACAGCGCCCGCCACCTCGCTCGGCTAGTTTTTTGTATTTTTTAGTAGAGACGGGGTTTCACCGTGTTAGCCAGGATGGTCTCAATCTCCTGACCTCGTGATCCGCCCGTCTCGGCCTCCCAAATTGCTGGGATTATAGGCGTGAGCCACCGCGCCCGGCCCACTGTTGCCATTTTTATGTTGGTATGTACTCAGTATTTAACTCTCATTCATAAATGAGAACATGAAGTGTTTGGTTTTCTGTTCCTGTGTTAATTTGCTTAGGATAATGGTCTACAGCTGCATTTATGTTGCTGCAAAGGGCATTATTTCATTTTTTATGGCTATGTAGTACTCCATGGTGTATATGCATCATATTTTCTTTATCTAGGCCACCATTAATGGGCACCTAGGTTGACTCCATGCCTTTGCTATGCTGAGTAGTCCTGCGATGAACATGTGAGTGCCTGTGTCTTTTTGGTAGAACAATTTGTTTTCTTTTGGATATACAGCCCTAATGGGATTGGGGGGTTGAACGGTAGTTTAAGTGGTTTGGGATATCTCCAAACTGCTTTCCACAGTGGCTGAACTAGCTTACATTCCCACCAACAGTGTATAAACATTCTCTTTCCTCCACAGCCTCAACAGTATCTGTTGACTTTTGACTTTTTTAATAATAGCCATTCTGACTGGTGTGAGATGGTATCTCATTGTGGATTTGATTTGCATTTCTCTGATGATCAGTGATGTGGAGGATTTTTTCATGTTTGTTGGCCAGCTGTATGTCTTCTTTGAGAAGTATCTGTTCATGTCATTTGCCCATTTTTAAATGGGGTTATTTGTTTTTTGCTTGTTCAATTATTTAAATTTCTGATAGATTCTGGATATCAGACTTTTGTCAGACGCAGAGTTTGCAAATATTTTGTCCCATTCTGTTGGTTGTTGATTTACTCTGTTGATAGTTTCTTTGGCTGTGCAGACACTCTTCAGTTTTCTTAGATCCCATTGGTCAATTTTTGTTTTTGTTGCAAATGCTTTTGAGGGCTTAGTCATAAATTCTTTGCAGAGGCCAATGTCCAAACGTTTCCTAGGTTTTCTTCTAAGATTCTTATACTTGAGGTTTTACATTTTAATCTTTAATAGATCTTGAATTGATTTTTTTATATGGTGAAACAGGGGGATACAGTTAGTTTCTTCTGAATATGGCTAGCCATCTATGCCAGCACCATTTATTGAGTAGGGAGTCCTTTCCCCATTACTTATTTTGTTGAATTTGTTGAAGATCTGATGACTGTAGGTGTGTGGTTTTCTTTCTGGGTTCTCTATTCTGTTCCATTGGTCTATGTGTCTGTTTTTGTACCAGTACTGTGCTGTTTTTGTTACTGCAGCCTTATAGTATAGCTTGAAATTGGGTAATTGATGCCTCTGGCTTTGTTCTTTTTGCTTAGGATTGCTTTGGAAATTTGGGTATTTTTATTTTTTATTTGAGACAGAGTCTTGCTCTATCACCCCTGCCAGAGTGCAGTGGCATGATCATGGCTCACTGCAGCCTCAGCCTCCTGGGCTCACTACAGCCTTGACTTCAGCTTCCCTGTGAAGGTGGGACTACAGGCACGTGCCACCGTGCCCAGCAAATTGTTTCTTTTTTCTTTTTTTTTGTAGAGATGGGGGTTCACCATGTTGCCCAAGCTGGTCTCAAACTCCTAGCCTCAAACAATCTATCTGCCTTGGCCTCCCAAAGTGCTAGGATTACAGACGTGAGTCCGCGTGCCTGACCTGGGCTCTTTTTCGGTTCTATATAGGAGCCAAATAAAGAATGCAATCCTATTTAAAATAGCCATACATAAAAAATTAAATACCTAGGAATATATCTAGCCAGGGAGGTGAAATATCTCTACAAGGAGAAATTGCAAAACACTGCTGAAAAAAATCATAGATGACACAAATGGAAAAACATTCCATGCTCATGGATTGGAAGAATCAACACTGTTAAATCATCCATATTATCCAATGCAATATACAAATTCAATTCTATTCCTATCAAACTATCAATATCATTTTTCACAGAACTAGAAAAAACTACTTGAATTCTAAATTTAAATGACTTAGGTCTTGTCCTATGTTATTACCCACTAGGTGATCTTGTAATAAGCTAGTGGATCCCCGAATTCTGTCTCCAGTCTGGGCTCCTCTCCTCAGCTCCAGATTTGTGTATCTGACTGCCAGACTGACATATTTACGCAGGCATCAGAAAGCTTTAAAATATCTGCTTATCCACCAGATTTTCTCCTCTAAGAAAATGCTAGTATCTCAGGCTACAAACATCCTTGATTCCTTGCTTTCTTTCATACTCCACAATCTATCCTTTATCAAGCACTGTCAACTCTATACTCCAAGCATGATCACTTCTCATCAACTCTACTGCTATAATTCTAGTTCAAACTTCCATCCTATCTTACTCAAACCCACGCATCCTACATAGCAGGCAGAGTTATTTTTTCAAAGCAGAAATCTTATCATAACATTTCATTGCACAAAACTCTGCTGGTGTCCCATTGAAATTCTGAGTGCCTTGCCATGTCCAACAAGGCCCACATAAAGGGGTTTCTGCTAGCTCTTAGATCACATCCCATATCAGTCTTCCACCTTCTTTAGTCTCCAACCACTCTGATTTTTTGTATAATCCACAATTACAGAAAACTCTATCTCTTCGTGGTGTATTTGCATTTGCTATTTCCTTGGCTTGGAATGTCTCCTTACCTCCTCATCCCATGCTGTACTATCATACCATTTCTTCTTTGCTTTATTCAAATCTAAACACAATGCCAGATCTTCAGATTAAGGAGCTAGGTAAACTAGAACATCATTTCTTCCTTACCACTTTCTCTAGATGCTGTTTTTCTTTCTCTGTGATACTTAAAATTATTTGAAGTGATCTTGTTTGTTTCTTGACTTTTTTATTTTCTGTGTATCACCTTATTTAAATGCTGACTAACATTGAGACAAAGACTACCTTATTTTTTTGCCCTATCCCAAGTACCTATCATATATAGGTGATTAATACATATTTATTCAGTGAATTGTTCATTGTTGAATGAGTAAATAGTTTAAAGTCATGTGGGTCTTGTCTGTAACCGAGGGTTATTTTATATTAAATATAACTTGATAAAATAGTCCAAGAGGGTATGACTTAATAAACACAAGGCTGCATGAATCATTTTCTTTTATGAAGAACAGGTATATTGTACCAGAATTCTACCAGTCTTAGTCTTTTATTCTTACATGCTCTTTGCCTCATTCTGATAAGATCTCTTACAAGACATTTAAACCTAAGCAAAAAGAAAAGGAGGAATTCTGTTTCCAGCCAGATTTACCTTCTGCCTAAAACTAACAAACAAAAAAGGGTAAAAGAAAGAAAACTAAACAGAATCTATTCAAAATAGTTTTCAGTTTTTAAGATGCTGGACATCAGGCATTGAAAGTGAGTAATACTTGAGAGATAGGAAATAAAAAAAGTCAATCCTATAACTCTTCCAGTTTTACTGCTCAGGGAAAGTTTCTAGGCTGTGACACAGGGAGAAGTTAAAACACTTGTAAATAACACATAGGTGAATTAAAACACTAAAAGGGAAACTAGAAATTAAACTGAATAAAAATGCAAATATAATGCATCAGAATTTGCTAAAGCAGTACTTTAAATATAGCTACTCTATTTTATTTTTTTGAGAGGGAGTCTTGCTCTGTTGCCCAGGCTGGAGTGCAATTCTGCGATCTTGGCTCATTGCAACCTCCGCCTCCTGGGTTCAAGCGATTCTCCTGCCTCATCCTCCTGAGTAGCTGGGATTACAGGCGTGCACCACCATGCCCAGCTAATTTGGTCTCGAACTCCTGACCTCAGCTGATCCACCCACCTCAGGCTCCCAAAGTGCTGGCATTACAGGCATGAGCTACCATGCCCAGCCTAAATACGGCCTTTAAAAAATAATATATATTTAGGCCAGGTGTGGTGGCTCACGCCTGTAATCCCAGCACTTTGGGAGGCCAAGGCAGGCAGATCACAAGCTCAGGAGATCAAGACCACCCTGGTTAACATGGTGAAACCCTGTCTCTACTAAAAATACAAAAAAAAAAAAAAAAAAAAATTAGACAGGTGTGGTGGCGGGCACCTGTAGTTCCAGCTACTCGGGAGGCTGAGGCAGGATCATGAACCCAGGAGGCGGAGCTTGCAGTGAGCCAAAATCGTGCCACTGCACTCCAGACTGGGCAGCAGAGTGAGACTCCGCCTCAAAAAAAGGAAAAGAAAAAAAAAAAATATATATATATATAAAAATGCTTATTTTAGAAAAGAAAAAAGGTCTCAAATCAACCTCTGCTTCTACCTTATGAAACTAGAGAAGGAAGAGTGAATCAAATCTGAAGTTAGATAATTAAGAAAATCAGAAGAGGAAGAAGAAAATAAATGATAGAGAAAGAGCAAAGTGGAAATAATAAAATAGAAGACAGAAAAATAGAGAAAATCAATGAAACCAAAATGGTTCTTAAAGATAATCAATAAAGTTTATAAAATTCCTGCCACACTGATTAGGAAAAAAGAGAGAAGTCGTGAATGACCAATATTTGTGAAAGAGAAATGTGACATCACTACAGAATTTACAAATAGCAAAAGGATGGCGAGGGAATGTTATGAACAACATCATACCTATAAATGTAACAACTTATGTGAAATAGACACATTTCTTAAAAGTCACAGACTATGAAAGCTTGCTTAAGAAAAAAACCCTGAAAAACCTATCAATTAAAGAAATAGAATATTTTGTTAAAAACATATCTAAAACGAAAAACTCCAGGCCAAAACAGCTTTGTTCACAGATTCTTCCAAATATTTAAGAAAAATAAATACCAATTCTACCCAAACTCTTCCAGAAAATTGAAGAAGGAGTATTTTCCAACTCATTTACTAAGGACAATATTATTCTCAGACTAAAAGTATACAAAGACATTACAAGAAAAAAATTATGAATCAGTACCCCTCAAGAACATAGATGCAAAAATGCTAAAGCAAATTTTAGAAATTAACTGTACCAACATACAAAAAAGGATAATACATCAGGACTAAGTGAGGCTTATTCCAAGAATGCAATATTGGTTTAACATTCAAAAATCAATTATTGAATGTTGATTAGCTACCATATTAATACACTAAAAAAAGAGAACCCATGAGATCATGTAAATAGATGTACAAAAATTTTTGACATGTTACAACTATTATGTAATAATAATTATATAAATTGTGAGACGTCAAAATAATGTATGCTTGGAAGAACTGTATGTGTTTATGTGTGTACATGTACTTTTTTTTCTGGAATCATTCAAGTAAGATGCTAACCTCATGGTTCTTTGCCTTCAAATATTTCAGAGTCTATTTTCTAAGAGTAGAGGTATTCTCCTACATAACTACAGTATTGTTATCAGCATCAGTAAATTTAACATTGATATAATACTTTTACCTAATATATGATCCATATTCTAATTTTGCCAATGGACCCAATAACGTCTTTTAAAAAACTTTCTCCTCTTCAGAACAGGGTTTTCTAACAGTCCAGAACTGCATTTAGTTACATCTTTTTAATCTCCTTTAATATGGAATATTTCCACACTCTTTGTCTATTATCACACCAACATTTTTTTTTAAATATATGACTGATGTTATTAAGATGGCAGGTTAGAAGCTAACCTGTTCATATACCCCCACAACAATAAGAATTCTGCATCCATCCACAGTTAAAAGTCTTTGTGCAGGAGCCTCAGAATTCAGGTGGGAGTTTGTGAAGTCCTAACAGAACTCAAGATCTACAAGAGCGTTGTTTTGAGGGTGCAGACCAACACCCAGCTGGCTGATCTGCCTTGCTGAGTTTGCTTCCAGGTTAAAACCTGGAAACAGTCTAGTCCCTCAAAGGGCTAGGCTACAGCCCTGTTTGGCATTGAGCTTGCAACTAAAACCATCTGTGCAAAGGTCCAGAAAGAACCATGTACACTACTACCTTGGTGGACAGGCTGGCTACCCATTGATATTGGTTTCCACAGTGAACCTGAAAGTTTCCCTGTGGGCTGTTAGGGCTCTCCTCAGCTGAGGTCCCAGCTCAGAGATGCTCTGCCTTACAGCAGATGCTAAGGGGCCTCGGTCTCAGCTCCGGCCCCTCTTGTTGTGGTCAGGGAGCTATCCCATCTGTGCTGAGACCTGCTGGAAGATATGTACCCATCTGGGCCAACAAGATGGGCTCTCTAACCTTTGTTTCTTAGGAGATCCTGGAGAGGTGGGGGGGAGGGCAGTCTCAATTCTAGTCCCTCCTGCTACAATTGGTGGGCCATTCTATCTATGCAGGAACTTACTGGATGACATACACCCATCAAAGCCTAGACTGGGCTCTCCAGCCTTTGTCCCATAGCAGATCTCAAGGGGACCCAGTCTTAGTACTAGCTCTTCCTGCTGCCGGTGGGGCACTATCCCATCTGTGCAGGGACCTGCTAGGAGATTCACACCTATCCAAGCAGATATGATAGTCTTGTCAACCTTCATCCCATGACAGGTCCCAGGAAGGTTCAGTCTCAGCTCTGGCCCTTTCTGTACCAGTTAAGGAGCTATCTGACTTGTGCAGAGACCTGTTTGGTGATGTATACCCACCTGAGTCAGACAAGCACAACAGCCTCTTTCCCACAGCAAATCCCAATGGGGCCCAGTCTCAAACGCAGCTCCTCTCACTGGAGTTGGGGACCCATCCCACCTATGCAGAGAACTGCTGGGAAGCATGCTCATCTGGGACAGTGGGACAGTCTTGTTGACTCAGGTCCTTGGCCAGTGTTCCTACATAGTCCCAATATCCTCCTTATGTCTTCCCCAGGATCATCTGGGCTAGAAAGTTGCATCAACCTCAGAACCCTCTGAAGACTCATGGCAAGCCTAGGCTTATACTATCCTCTTGTGCTGAGATATCTGCGCTGATCACAGACTCAGGTAACACAATAGTGAGTTAGCTTACAATCCCTGGAAGGTTCTCTGAAGAAGGATAGGCACAAACAAAACCAGACCACAAAGCTAAAATAAATACCTGATTACTCATTGTGCAGGCATTGTCACACTTCTGAAGGACCAAGAACATTCTGGGAAATAAAACCTCAAAATAAGATGCCAAAAAACAATCCTAAAGTTGTGAAGGCGTATGATCTCCCAGGCAAAGAATACGAAATAGCTGTTTTAAGGAAGTTCAATGAACTTCAACAATAACAGAGAATCAATTCAGAAATTTATCAAATGAATTTAACAGAGAGATTGAAATAACAATGGCAAAAAAATCAAACAGAAATCCTGGAATTGAAAAATACAATGAATGAAATGAAAAGTACCATAGAGAGCAACAAAGTACCATAGAATTGATCAAACAGAAGAAAAAAATAAGTGAGCCCATAAATGTATTAAATACACAGTCAGAAAAGAAAAAAAGACTGAAAAAGAATACATGAAACCACAGGACTTATGGAACAACATCAAAAGAGCAAATATTTGAGTTATTGGAGTTGAAGAGGGAACTGAGAAAGACAAGGGGATAGAAAGCTTATTTAAATAAGTAAGGGGGGTCGGGGCCAAAATGGCCAACTAGAAGCAGTGGTGTTCAGAGACTCCCATCAAAAGAAAACATAATAAGTATGTGAATCCTTCACTGGCAACCAAGGTATCCAGATTCTCTCATCAAAATTGACTAGAAAGCTGGCGTGACTCACAGAGAGAAGGAAGAACAGTGTGGTGTGGCTGCCCACCTGACAGCCACACAGGGAAGGGAAACCCCCTCCCCACAGACAAGGGAGGCAGTGAGTGAGCATGCTACCCAGCTGGGGAAACTGTGCTTTTTCCATAGAAGTTTGCAACCCATGGATTGAAAGATCCCTCTTACAACCTCACACCACTGGGGCTCCTTTTCAGTTGTTTGGAATAGTTTCAAACAATTGAAAATTAGTTTGATATTTTTATGAAAATAGCCATTCTTGCAGGCATAATGTGGTATTGCATTGCAGTTTTGATTTGCATTTCCCTGATAATTAGTGATGTTGAGCATTTTTTACATGTTTGTTGACCATTTGTATATCTTCTTTTGAGGAATTGTTTATTCATATGCATAGCCCACTTTTTGATGGGATTGTTTTATTCTTGCTGATTTGTTTGAGTTCCTTGTAGATTCTGGATATTAGTAATTTGTCAGATGTATGGATTGTGAAGATTTTCTCCCATTTTGTGGGTTGTCTGTTTACTCTGCTGATTATTTCTTTTGCTGTTAAGGAGGTGTTTAGTTTAATTAAGTCCCATCTATTTGTTTTAGTTGCATTTGCATTTGGGTCCTTGCTCATGAAGTCTTTGCCTAAGCCAATGTCTAGAAGAGTTTTTCCAATGTTATATTCTAGAATTGTTACAGTTTCAGATCTTAGATTGGAGTTTTTGGTCATTCTTGAGTTGATCTTTATATAAGGTGAGAGATGAGGATCCAGTTTCATTCTTCTACATGTGGCTTGCCAATTATCCCAGCATCATTTGCTGACTAGGATATCCTTTTCTCACTTTATATTTTTGATTGCTTTGTCAAAGATCAGTGGGCTATAAGTACTTGGCTTTATTTCTGGGTTCTCTACTCTGTTCCTTTGGTCTATGTGCCCGTTTTTATACCAGTACCATGTTGCTTTGGTAGTGTAATTTGAAATCGGGTAATGTGATGCCTCCAGATTTGTCCTTTTTCTTGTGAGATGGAGTTTTACTCTTCTCGTCCAAGCTGGAGTGCAGTAGCACAATCTTGGCTCACTGCAAGTTCTGCTTCCTGGGTTCAAGTGATTCTCCTACCTCAGCCTCTCAAGTAGCTGAGACTACAGGTGCTCGCCACCATGCCTGGCTAATTTTTGTATTTTTAGGAGAAGTGAGGTTTTGCCATGTTGGCCAGACTGGTCTTGAACTCCTGACCTCAGGTGATCCACCAGTCTCAGCCTCCCAAAGTGCTGGGATTACAGGCGTGAGCCACTGTGCCCAGCCCAGATTTGTTCTGTTTTAGTCTTGCTTTGGCTATGCAGGCTCCTTTTTTGTTCCATATGAATTTTAGGATTGTTTTTTCTAGTTCTATGAAAAATGATGGTGGCATTTTGATGGGAATTGTATTGAATTTGTAGACTGCTTTGGCAGTAGTTATTTTCACAATATTGATTCTACCCATCCATGAGCATGGGATGTGTTTCCATATGTTTGCGTCATCTGTGATTTCTTTCAGCAGTGTTTTGTAGTTTTCTTTTAGAGGTCTTTCACCTCCTTGGTTAAGCATATTCCTAAGTGTTTGTGTGTGTGTGTCTGTGTGTGTGTGTGTGTGTATATAATGTGTGTATATATATATACACACACACATATCTATGTGTGTATATAATGTGTGCACATCTATGTGTGTATATATGTCTACATACACATATGTGTATATATGTGCGTATATATGTGTGTATATAGGTATATATACATATACACACATATATACATATATATGTGTGTGTTTGTATATATGTATATATACATATGTGCATGTGTATATATATATTCAGCTTTTGTAAAAGGGATTGAGTTCTTGATTGATTCTCAGCTTGGTTGCTGTTGGTGTATAGCAGAGCTACTAATATGTGTACATTAATTTTGTATCTTGAAACTTTGATGAATTTATTTACCAGTTCTAGGAGTTTTTTGGATAGGTTCTTAAAGTTTTCTAGGTATACAATCATATCACAAGCAAACAGAGATAGTTTGACTTCCTTTTTACCTTTTGGATGCCCTTTATTTCTTTCTCTTGTCTGATTTTTCTGGTTAGGACTTCCATTCTGTTATGTTGAATAGAAGTGGTAAAAGTAGGTATCCTTGTCTTGTTCCAGTTTTCGGGGGGAATGTTTTAACTATGACAAACCCATAGCCAACATTATACAACATTATACTGAATGCAGGAAAGCTCATGTGGTGTATAACATTTATTAACTTGTGGATGTTATACCATCCCTGTATTTTTGGTATGAAACCCACTTGACCATGGCATGTTGTCTTTTTCATAGGCTGTTGGATTCAGTTTGCTAGCATTTTGTTGAGAATTTTTGCATCTATGTTCATCAGGGATATTGGTCTGTAGTTTTCTTTTTTTGTTGTTATGTCCTTTCCTAGTTTTGGTGTTAGACTGATGCTGGCTTCACAGGATGATTCAGGGAGGATTCCCTCTTTTTCTATCTTTTGGAATAGCATCAACAGGATTGGTGCCTATTCTTCTTTGAATGTCTGATGAAATTCAGCTGTGAATCCATCTGGCACTGGACTTTTTTGTTGTCGTTGTTGGTAACTTTTACATTACCATTTCAGTCTCACTGCTTGTTATTGGGTCTGTTCAGAGTTTCTATTTCTTCCTGGTTTAATCTAGGAGGGTTGTATATTTCCAGGAATTTATCCATCTCCTCTAGGTTTTCTATTTTATGCACCTAAGTGTGTTCATAGTAACCTTTAATGATCTTTTGTATTTCTGTGATCTTAGTTGTAATGTCTCCCATTTCATTTCTAATTGAGCTTATTTGGATTGTCTCTCTTATTTTCTTGGTTAATCTTGCTAATGGTCTATCAATTTTATTTATCTTTTCAAAGAATCAGCTTTCTGTTTCGTTAATCTTTTGTATTTTTTTTTTTTTTGCTTCAATTTCATTTAGTTTTTCTCTTGTCTTGGTTGTTTCTTTTCTTCTGCTGAATTTGGACTTGGTTCTTGTTTCTCTAGGTCATTCAGGTGTGACCTTAGATTGTCTAATTGTGCTCTTTCATACTTTTTGATGGAGGCATTTAATGCTATGAACTTTCCTGTTAGCATTGCCTTTTCTGTGTCTCAGAGGTTTTGATAGGTTGTGTTGCTATTATCATTCAGTTCAAAGAAGTTTTTAATTTTCATCTTAATTTCATTGTTGACCAAATGATCATTCAGGAGCAGATTATCTAATTTCCATGTGTTTGCCTGGATTACAGAATTCTTTTTGGAGTTGATTTCCAATTTTATTCCATTGTGATTTGAGAGAATACTTGCGATAACTTTAATTTTCTTAAATTTGTTGAGACTTTTTTCTTAAATTTGTTGAGACTTTTCTATCGTATGGTCTATCTTAGACAATGTTCCATGTACTGATGAAAAGAATGTATATTCTGCAGTTGTTGGGTATAATGCTCTCTAAATATATGTTAAGTCCATTTGTTCTAGGGTATAGTTTAAAGCCATTGTTCATTTGTTGACTTTATGTCTTGATGACCCGTCTAGTACTGTCAGGAGAGTATTGAAGTTCCCCAATATTATTGCGTTGCCATCTATCTCATTTCTTAGGTCTAGTAGTAATTGTTTTATAAATTTGGGAGCTTCAGTGTTAGGTTCATGTATATTTAGGATTGTGATATTTTCGTCTTGCACTAGTACTTTTATCATTATATAATGTCCCTCTTTGTCTTTTTTAACTGTTGTCACTTTAAAGTTTATTTTGTCTGATGTAAGAATAGCTACTCCTGCTCGCTTTTGGTGTCCATTTGCATGGAATGTCTTTTTCCACTTCTTTACCTTAAGTTTATGTGAGTCCCTATGTGTCAGTTGAGTCTCTTGAAGACAGCAGATACTTGGTTGGTGAATTCTTATCCATTCTACCATTCTGTATCTTTTAAGTGGAGCATTTAGACTATTTACATTCAACATCAGTATTGAGATGTGAGGCACTGTTCTATTCATCATGCTATTTGTTACCTGAATGCCTTGGTTTGTTTTCACTGAGTTATTGTTTTACAGGTCCTGTGAGATTTATGCTTTAAGGAGATTCTATTAGGTTGGTGCAAAAGTTATTATTGTTTTGCCACAAATTACTTTTGCACAAATAACTGCAATTACTTTTGCACAAATAACTGCAATTACTTTTTCACCAACCTAACTTATTATTTTTGGTTTATTTCAAGGATTTGTTTTAGATTTAGAGCTCCTTTTAGCAGTTCTTGTAGTGTTGGCTTGGTAGTGGCAAATTTGTCTTGGTAGTGGCAAAATGTTAGCATTTGTTTGTCTGAAAAATACTGTATCCTTCCTTCATTTATGGAGCTCAGTTTCACTGGATAAAAAATTGTTGGCTGATTCTTTTGTTTAGGAGGCTAAAGATAGGACCTCAATTTATTCTAGCTTGTAGGATTTCTGCTGAGAAATCTGCTGTTAATCTGGTAGGTTTTCCTTTATAGGCTACCTGATATTTTTGACTCACAGCTCTTAAGTTTCTTTCCTTCTTCTTGACTTTAGATAACCTGATGACTATGTGCCTAGGTGATGATCTTTTTGAGATGAATTTCCTAGGTCTTCTCTGAGCTTCTTGCATTTGGATGTCTCGATCTCTAGCAAGGCTGGGGAAGTTTACCTCAATTATTCCCTCAAATATGTTTTCCAAACTTTTAGATTTCTCTTCTTCCTCAGGAACACCAATTATTCTTAGGTTTGTGCGTTTAACATAATCCCAAACTTCTTAGAGGCTTTGTTCATTAAGAAAAAAAAAATTGTCTTGTTGGATTGCGTTAATTTGAAACTGGCGTTCGAGCTCTGAAGTTGTTTCTTCTACTTGTTTGATTTTATTGCTGAGACTTTCCAGTGCATTTTGCAATTCTCTATGTGTCCTTCATTTCCAGATTCCGTGATTATTTTTTATTTATGCTATCTATTTCACTGGATATTTTTAAATTCATATCCTGTATAATTTCTTGAATTTCTTTAGGGTGGATTTCACCTTTCTCTGGTTCCTCCTTGATTGGCATAAGAGTCAGCCTTCTGAATTTTTTTCTGGCAAATCAGAGATTTTGTCTTGGTTTAGATCCGTTGCTGGTAAGCTGGTGTGATCTTTTAGGAGTGTTAAAAAACCTTGTTTTGTCATAGTATCAGAATTGTTTTTCTGGTTCCTTCCCATTTGGGTATACTATGTCAGAGGGAAGATCTGGGACTCAAGTGCTTCTGTTCAGATTCTTTTGTCCCATGGGGTGCTCCCTTGATGTAGTGCTCTTGCCTTTCCCCTAGGGATTGTGCTTCCTGATAGCTGAACTGCAGTGATTATTATTTCTCTTCTGTATCTAGCCACCCAGCAGAGCTACCAGGCTCCAGACTTGTACTGGGGAGTGTCTGTAGAGGGTCCTGTGATGTGCTCTGTCTTCAGCTATGGATATCAGCTGTTATGGTTTGGCTGCATCCCACTCAAGTCTTGTCTTGAGTTGTAATACCCATAAACCCCATGTGTGGTGGTGGGAGGTAATTGAATCATGGGGACAGTTTCCCCATGCTATTCTTGTGATAGGAAATTTTCATGAGATCTGATGGTTTTATAAGAGGCTTCCCTTTCACTCAGCTATCATTCTTCTCTCTCTTGCAGTCCTGTGAAGAGGTGCCTTCTGCCATGACTCTAAGTTTCCTGAGACTTCCCTACTTATGTGGAACTGTAAGTCAATTAAACCTCTTTCCTTTATAAATTACTCCATCTTGGGTATTTCTTCATAGCAGCATGAGAATGTACTACTATACCAGCACCTGCTCTGGTGGAGGTAGCAGGGGAATGAACTGGACTGTGTGAGGGTCCTTGGTTGTATTTTTCTTAAGTGTGCTGATTTTGTGTTGTTTGGCCTCCAGCTAGAGGTGGTGCTTTCAGGAATGCATAGTTGTGGTAGTATATGAAGGATCAGGTGGTGGGTCATAAGGCTCCCAAGAGATTATGTTCTTTGTTTTCAGCTACCAGGGTGGGTAGAGAAAGACCATTAGGTGGGGGCAGGGTTAGGCATGTGTGAGCTCAGACTATCCTTGGGTGGGGCTTGTTTTGGCCACTGTGGGGGATAGGGGTGCGGTTTCTAGGCCAAGGAAATTATGTTCCTGGGGAATTATGGCTGCCTCTGTTGCATCACACCAGTCATCAGGAAAGTTGGGGAAAACCACAGCCACAGGCTCATCAGGCTCCCATGGAACCCAGAGCCCAAAAGGCTGGTCTCACTCCCACCATGCCCCCACAACAGCACTGAGTTTATTTTCAGGCAGCTGGTGAGCAGGGCTGAGAACTTGCCCCAGGCTACAAATTCCCAGCAGAGAAAGCAAGCTGACTTACAGTCCCTGGGCTGTCCCACAGAGCCTGCAGTGGCAATCCACCTCCTTCAAAGGGTCTGTGAATTCTCTCAGCTTTCCTGGTATATTCCTGTGGTAGTTCTTGAAGCAAAAGTTTATGATGTGGGTCTCCACATGCTGCTCTGTCCATCCAAGTGGGAGCTGCAAGTTAGTTCTGTCTCCTATCTGCCATTTTCCCCCTCAGATTTTGGTGTTAGTTTTAAATACTTATAACTATAGGATGTTTTTGGTAAGCCTTGTGGTGAGCGCAAGGCAAAAACCTATGATAGATACACTAAAAATTAAAAGCGACAAATTAAAACATACTACCACAGAAAAATCACATAACAAGAAAGAAAGGAAGAAAGAAAGAAAGAAAGAAAGAAAGAAGAAAGGAAGGAAGATGTTGGTCGCTTCCAAGATGGCCGAGTAGGAACAGCTGTGGTCTATAGCTCCCAGCAAGATCAACACAGAAGATGGGTGATTTCTGCATTTCCAACTGAGGTACCAGGTTCATCTCATTGGGACTGGTTGGACAGTGGGTACAGCCCACGGAGGGTGAGCCAAAGCAGGGCGGGGCGTTGCCTCACCCAGGAAGCATAACTGGTTGGGTGATTTCCCTTTCCTAGCCAAGGGAAGCCATGAATGACTGTACCTGGTGGAACAATACACTTCTGCCCAAATACTGTGCTTTTCCCATGGTCTTTGCAACTGGCAGACCAGGAGATTCCCTCTTGTGCCTGGCTCGGTGGGTCCCACACCCACCGAGCTTTGCTTGCTGCTAGCGCAGAAGTCTGAGATTGACCTGGGACGTGGGAGTTTGGCAGTGGGAGGGGTGTCCGCCATTGCTAAGGCTTGTGTAGGCAGTTCTATGCTCACAGTGTAAAGAAAGCAGCAGGTAAGCTTGAACTGGGCAGAGCCCACTGCAGCTCAGGAAGGCCTACTGCATCTACAGATTCCACCTCTGGGGGCAGGGGATATCTGAGCAAAAGGCAGCAGACAACTTCTCCAGATTCAAATGTCCCTAACTGACAGCCCTGAAGAGAGCACTGGTTCTCCCAGCATGGCATTTGAGCTCCGATAATGGACAGACTGCCTCCTCAAGAGGATCCCTGACCCCTGTGTAGCCTGACTAGGAGACACCTCCCAGTAGGGGCCAATAGACACCTCATACAGGTGGGTGCCCCTATGGAACAAAGCTTCCAGAGGAAGGGGCAGGCAGCAATCTTTGCTGTTCTGCAGTCTCCGCTGGTGATACCCAGGCAAACAGGGTCTTGAGCAGACCTCAAGCAAACTCCAACAGACCTGCAGCTGTGGGGCGTATTAGAAGGAAAACTAACAAACAGGAAGGAATAGCATCAACATCAACAAAAAGGACATCCACACCAAAACCCCATCCGTAGGTCACCAACATCAAAGACCAAAGGTAGATAAAACCACAAAGATGGGGAGAAACCAGAGCAAAAAGGCTGAAAATTCCAAAACCCAGAATGCCTCTTCTCCTCCAAAGGAACACAACTCCTCGCCAGCAAAGGAACAAAACTGGATGGAGAATGAGTTTGATGAGTTGACAGAAGTAGGCCTCAGAAGGTCGGTAATAACAAAGTTCTCTGAGCTAAAGGAGCATGTTCTAACCCATCGCAAGGAAGCTAAAAATCTTTCAAAAAGGTTAGACGAATGGTTAACTAGAATAAACAGCATAGAGAAGACCTTAAATGACATGATGGAGCTGAAAACCACAGCACAAGAACTTCATGAAGTATATACAAGCTTCAATAGCTGATTCAATCAAGTGGAAGAAAGGATATCAGTGATTGAAGATAAAATTAATGAAATAAAATGAGAAGACAAGATTAGAGAAAAAAGAGTGAAAAGAAATGAACAAAGCCTCCAAGAACTACGGGACTATGTGAAAAGACCAAATCTACATGTGACTGGTGTATCTGAAAGTGATGGGGAGAATGGAACCAAGTTGGAAAACACTCTTCAGGATATTATCCAGGAGAACTTCCCCAACCTAGCAAGGCAGGCCAACATTCAAATTCAGGAAATACAGAGAACACCACAAAGATACTCTTCTATAAGAGCAACCCCAAGACACATAATTGTCAGATTCACCAAGGTTGAAATGAGGGAAAAAATGTTAAGGGCAACCAGAGAGAAAGGTCAGTTACCCAGAAAGGAAAGCACATCAGACCAACAGCAGATCTCTCAACAGAAACCCTACAAGTCAGAAGAGAGTGGGGGCCAATACTCACGTTCTTAAAGAAAAGAATTTTCAAACCAGAATTTCATATCCAGCCAAATTAAGTTTCATAAGTGAAGGAGAAATAAAATCCTTTACAGACTAGCAAATGCTGAGAGATTTTGTCACCACCAGGCCTGCCTTACAAGAGCTCCTGAAGGAAGCTCTAAACATGGAAAGGAACAACTGGTACCAGCCACTGCAAAAACATGCCAAATTGTAAAGACCATTGATGCTAGGAAGAAACTGCATCAATTAACAGGCAAATAGCCAGCTAACATCATAATGACAGGATCAAATTCACACATAACACTATTAACCTTAAATGTAAATGGGTTAAATGCCCCAATTAAAAGACACAGACTGGCAAATTGGATAGAGTCAAGACCCATCAGTGTGCTGTATTCAGGAGACCCATCTCACGTGCAGAGACACACAGAGGCTCAAAATAAAGGGATGGAGGAAGATCTACTAAGCAAATGGAAAGTGGAAAAAAAAAAAGCAGGGGTTGCAATCCTAGTCTCTTATAAAACAGACTTTAAACCAACAAAGATCAAAAGAGACAAAGAAGGCCATTATATAATGGTAAAGGGATAAATTCAACCAGTAGAGCCAATTATCCTAAATATATATGCACCCAATACAGGAGCACACAGATTCATAAAGCAAGTCCTTAGAGACCTACAAAGAGACTTAGACTCCCACACAATAATAATGGGAGACTTTAACACCCCACTGTCAGTATTGGACAGATCAGCGAGACAGAAGGTTAACAAGGATATCCAGGACTTTAATTCAGCTCTGCACTAAGCAGACCTAATAGATATCTACAGAACTCTCCTCCACAAATCAACAGAATATACATTCTTCTCAGCACCACATCACACTTATTCTAAAACTGACCACATAATTGGAAGTAAAACACTCCTCAGCAAATGTAAAAAGAAAAGAAATCACAACAAACTGTCTCTCAGACCACAGTGCAATCAAATTAGAACTCAGGATTAAGAAACTCACTCAAAACCACACAACTACATGGAAATTGAACAACCTGCTCCTGAATGACTACTGGGTAAATAACAAAATGAAGGCAGAAAAAGTTGTTCTTTGAAACCAATAAGAACAAAGACACAATGTACCAGAATCTCTGGGACACATTTAAAGCAGTGTGTAGAGGGAAATTTATAGCACTAAATCCCACAAGAGAAAGCAGGAAAGATCTAAAATTGACACCCTAACATCACCATTAACAGAACTAGAGAAGAGCAAATAAATGTAAAAGCTAGCAGAAGATAAGAAATAACTAAGATCAGAGCAGAACTGAAGGAGATAGAGACACAAAAAACCCTTAAAAAAAATCAGTGAATCCAGGAGCTGGTTTTTCGAAAAGATCAACAAAATAGATAAACTGATAGCAAGACTAATAAAGAAGAAAAGAGAGAAGAATCAAATAGAGGCAATTAAAAAATGATAGAGGAGATATCACCACCAATCCCACAGAAATACAAACTACCATTAGAGAACACTATAAACACCTCTACACAAATAAACCAGAAAATCTAGAAGAAATGGTTAAGTTTCTGGACACATGCACCCTCCCAAGACTAATCCAGGAAGAAATTGAATATCTGAAAAGACCAATAACAGGTTCTGAAATTGAGGCAATAATTAATAGCCTACCAACAAAAAAAAAGGCCAGGACTAGATGGAGTCACAGCTGAATTCTATCAGAGGTACAAAGAGGAGCTGGTACCATTCCTTCTGAAACTATTCTGATCAATAGAAAAAGAGGGAATCCTCCCTAACTCATTTTATGAGGCGAACATCATCCTAATACCGAAGCCTGTCAGAAAGACAACAACAACAACAAAAAAGAATTTTAGGCCAATATCCCTGATGAACATTGATGCAAAAATCCTCAATAAAATACTGGCAAACCGAATCCAGCAGCACATCAAAAAGCTTATTCACCATGATCAAGCTGGCTTTATCCCTGGGATCCAATGCTGGTTCAACATATGCAAATCAATAAATGTAATCCATCATATAAACAGAACCAACAACAAAAACCACATGATTATCTTAATAGATGCAGAAAAGGTCTTCAGCAAGATTCAACAGCCTTTCACGCTAAAAACACTCAATAAAGTAAGTATTGATGGAATGTATCTCAAAATAATAACAGCTATTTATGACAAACCCAAAGCCAATATCATACTGAATGGGCAAAATCTGAAAGCATTCCATTTGAAAACCAGCACAAGACAAGGAAGCCCTCTCTCACCACTCCTATTCAACATAGTATTGGAAGTTCTGGCCAGGACAATCAGGCAAGAGAAAGAAATAAAGTGTGTTTAATTAGGAAAAGAGGAAGTCAAATTGTCTCTGTTTGCAGATGACACCATTGTATATTTAGAAAACCCCAACGTCTCAGATGGGGAAAAAGATAGTCCATGTAAATGTAAGTAAAACGAGAACAGGAATAGCTATATTTATACTAGATCAAATAAACCTTATGTGAAAAGCTGTAAAAAGAGACAGAAACATCATTATAAAATTTAGCAAAAGCATATAATAGTAAATATATATATATATATATATACACCCAACACTGGAATACTCAACTATATAGAGCAAACATTAATAGATCTAAAGGAAGAGAAAGAATATAACACAATAATATTGGGGAACTTTAATACTCCCACTTTCAGCAATGGATGGATCATTCAAAGCAGAAAATCAACAAAGAAACATTGACGTTAAACTATATTGTAGACCAAATAGACCTAATAGATGTGTACAGAACATTTTATCCAACTGCTGCAGAGTATACATTCTTTTCATCGGCACATGGAACATTCTCTAGGATAGATAATATGTAAGGCCCCGAAACAAGTCTCAACAAATCCACAAACGTTGAAATCCTATTAAATATCTTTTCTTAAAACAATGGAATAAAAGTAGAAATCAATAACAAGAGGAACACTGAAAACTGTATAAATTCATGGAAATTAAACAACATACTCCTGAATGACCAATGAGCCAATTACAAAGTTAAGAATATAATTTAAAAATTTACCGAAGTGAAAATGAAACACAACGTGTCAAAAACCTATGGGAAACAGCATACATTAGTCTGTTCTTACATTGCAATAAAGAAATATCTGAGTCTGGGTAAGTTATAAAGAAAAGAGGTTTAATTGGCTCATGGTACTGCATATAGTACAGGCAATGTGATGGTGGCATCTGCTTCTTGTAAGGGCCTCAGGGGGCTTACAAGCATGGCAGAGGCAATGGAGCCAGCATGTCTCATGGCAAGAATGGGAGCAAGAGAGAGGGTGCAGGTGCCATGCTTTTTAAAACAACCAGATCTCATGTGAACTACCAAAGCAAGAACTCACTCATTGCCTAGGGGATGGTGCTAAGCCATTCATGGGGGATCTGCCCTCGAAATCCAAACACCTCCTACAAGGCCCCACCTCCAACACTAGGTGATGATTATATATATATATATATATTCTCTATATTGTGTGTGTGTGTGTGTGTGTGTGTATACACACATACATACATATATTTTTTTGAGATGGAGTCTCCCTCTATTGTCAGGCTGGAGTGCAGTGGCGCTATCTTGGTTCACTGCAACCTCCACCTCCTGGGTTCAAGCAACTCTCCTGCCTCAGACTCCTGAGTAGCTGGGCCTACAGGCATGTGCCACCAGGCCCAGCTTATTTTTGTATTTTTAGTACAGACGGGGTTTCACCACATTGGTCAGGATGGTCTCGATCTCCTAACCTCATGATCCACCCGCCTTGACCTCCCAAAGTGCTGGAATTACAGGCATGAGTCACTGCACCAGGCTGGGATTATATTTTAATATGACATTTGGAGGAAACAAACATCCAAACCATATCACAGAAAAAGCAGTCTTAAGAGGGAAGTTTATAGCAATAAATGCTTATATAAAAAAATAGAAAGACTCAAGCAACTTAACAATAAACCCCAAGGAACTAAAAAAGCAAGATCAAACTAAACTCAAAATTAGTAGAAAAAAAAGAAATAATAAAGGCCAGAGCAGAAATAAATGAAATTGAGACCAAAAAAATTCAACAAAATGAAAAGTTGATTTTTTGAAAAGATAAAATAAAAAATCCTTTAGCCAAATAAATAAAATGAAAAAAGATAAAACTTTGCAACTGATACCACTGAAATGCAAGGGATTATTAGAGATTATTGTGAGCAATTATATGCCAACAAATTGGAAAACCTAGACTAAATGGATAAATTCCTGGGCACATGCAACCTACCAATACTGAATCAGGAAGATACAGAAAAACTGAACAGACCAATGATGAGTAATGATATAAAAGTTATAATAAATAGACTGCCATCAAAGAAAAGTACAGGACCTGATGGACTTACTGCTGAATTCTACCAAGTATTTAAGACAGAACTAACACCAGTTCTACTCAAACTATTTCAAATAATTGAATAGGAGGGAATAGTTCCAAACTCAGAAAACTACAGTCCAATATCCCTGATGAATATATATATATAAATCCTCAACAAAATATTAGCAAACTCAGTTTAACAATACATTAAAAATATTATTCACCATGATCAAGTGGGATTCATCCCAGGGATGCAAGAATGGATTAACATATGCAAATCAATAAATATGATACATCACATCAACAGAATCAAGGGCAGAAACCATATGATCATTTCAATAGAAGATAAAAAAGCATTTGATAGAATTAATATCCTTTCATAATTAAAAACCCTCAACAAATTGGGTATAAAAGGAACATACATCAACATGATAAAGGTCATATATATCAAGATCACAGCTAATATAATACTGAATGGGAAAAAATATCTGGAATAAGACAAGGAAACCCTTTCACCACTTTGATTCAACGTAGTACTGGAAGTTCTAGCCAGATCGATTAGGCAAGAGAAAGAAATTAAGGGCATCCAAATTGGAAAGGAAGAAATGAAGTTATCTCTGTTTGCAATGACAGGATTTTATATTTAGAAACACCTAAGAACTCCACCAAGAAAACTCTCAGAGTTGATAAATGAATTTAGTAAAGTTTCAGGCTACAAAATCAACATACAAAAATCAGTAATGTTTCTATATGCTAATAGTGATCAATCAGGGACAGGAATAAAGGAACAATTCCATTTACAACAGCTACAAAAACAAATACGTGTAAATAAATTTAACTAAAGAGGTGAAAGATCCTTACAAGGAAAAACTATAAAATACTAATGAAAAGAACTGAAGAAGATACACAAAAAAATGGAAAGATGTGCTATATTCAAGAATTGGAGGAATTAATATTATTAAAATGTCTATACTATGTAATTTACAGATTCAAAGCAATCTCTATCAAAATACAAATGAAATTCTTCACAGAATAAAAAAAGTCATAAAACACTTACGGAACTACAGAAGACTGGGTTTATAATAAAGTCAATATATTTTAATACCTTCCCTATTAATTAAAAGCATTATTTTAGCAATAATGGAGCTAGATTTCCTGAGTCTAAGTTTACCATTTTCTATCTCCCTTCTATTCTTTGTCTTAATATTATTAAAAAGCTTTTGAGTTATTTTCTCTTATAAAATAATATGTATTGATTGTAAAAAGGAATTAAAACAATGAGACAGACATGAATAAGCAAAACAACCAAACCAAAACCCAAAAAACTCTTGAATTTTCACCAACCAGTTATTACTCCCTATAAACATTTTGGCATATCAGTTTCATAACTGGATATTGTGCTGAAGATTTAGAGGAAATAATCTACTGACTTGAAAAACTGTGTTTTTTTCTCTGCTTTAACAAAAGGTCCTTTGGCCAAATCTTGGGGCAGAGGGGATGGGTGTAAGGGTGTTGTGGGAATGACTTGCCCGTGAGGAATTCAAGGTGCACCTAACACAAGAACACTCAGATTTATAAAATAAGTTCGTAGAGACCTCTGAAGAGACTTAGATAACCACACAATAATAGTGGGAGTCTTTAATACCCCACTGACTGTATTAGACAGATGACTCAGGCAGAAGACTAACAAAGATATTCGGGACCTGAACTCCTCCTAAAGGACTTCTGGGTAAATAATAAAATTAAGACAGAAATCAAGAAATTCTTTGAGCCTAATGAGAACAAAGATACAACATGCCAGAATCTCTGGGACACAGATAAGCAGTGTTAAGAGTTTATAGAGTTAAATACTGACATCAAAAGGTTAAAAAGATCTAAAATTAACCATGTGACATCACAATTGGAGGCACTACAGAAACAAGAGCAAACCAACCCCAAAGCTATCAAAAGACAAGAAATAACCAAAACCAGAGCTGTACTGCATGAAATTTAGATGCAAAAAGCCATTCCAAAAGATCCAACAAAACCAGAAGTTGGTACTTTGAAGGAGTAAATAAGACTGATAGGCCAGGTGCAGTGACTCATGCTTGTAATCCTAGCACTTTGGGAGGCTAAGGAGGAAGGATCACTTGAGGCCAGTAGTTCAAGTCCAGCCTGGCCAACATGGTGAAACTCCATCTCTACTAAAAAATACAAAAAATTTTAGCTGGGCTTGGTGGTGCATGCCTGTAATCCCACCTAGCAGGAGGCTGAAGCACAAGAATTGCTTGAACTTGGAAGGTGGAGGTTGCAGTGAGCTGAGATTGCACCACTGAACTCCAGCCTAGGTGACAGGGCAAGACTTCTAAAAAAAAAAAAAAAAAAAAAAAGCCAATAAACCACTAGCTAGACTAATAAAGAAAAAAAAAAAGACAGAAGATCCAAATAAACACAATAAGAAATGACAAAAGGCACATTACCATTGACCCCACAGAAATACAAAAACCCTTCAGAGACTATTATGAGCACTGCTTTGCACACAAACTGGAAAACTAGAAGAAATAGATAAATTCCTGGAAACATGACCTCCCAAGATTAACCAGAAAGACAGTGAAAATCTGAACAGACCTATCAGGGGAAATCCCACCCCCAATATTCAATGTGGGTTCTTTTGTATTTCCCTAAGCATCAGCTGGTCTGAGAAATAAAGGGAAAGGGTACAAAAGAGAGAAATTTTAAAGCTGGGTGTCCAGGGGAGACATCACATGTCAACAGGTTCCGTGATGCTCCCTGAGCCATAAAACCAGCAAGTTTTTATTAGCGATTTTCAAAAGGGGAGGGAGTGTATGAATAGTGTGTGGGTCACAGAGATCACATGCTTCCCAAGGTAATAAAATATGAAAAAGCGAATGGAGGCAGGGTGAGATCATAGGACCACTGGACAGGGCAAAATTAAAATTGCTAATGAAGTTTCGGGCATGCATTGTCATTAATAACATCTTATCAGGAGACAGGGTTTGAGAGCAGACAACCTGTCTGACCAAAATTTATTAGGTGGGAATTTCCTCATCCTAATAAGCCTGGGAGCGCTACAGGAGACCGGGGCTTATTTCATCCCTTTGTCTTTGACCGTAAAAGACAGCTGCCCCTAAAGCGGCCATTTTAGAGGCCTACCCTCAGGGGCGCATTCTCTTTCTCAGGGATGTTCCTTGCTGAGAAAAAGAATTCAGTGATATTTCTCCTATTTGCTTTTGAAAGAAGAGAAATATGGCTCTATTCCACCTGGCTCATTGGCAGTCAGAGTTTAAGGTTATCTTCCTTGTTCCCTGGACATTGCTGTTATCCTGTTCTTTTTTCAAGGTGCCCAGATTTCATATTGTTCAAGCACACATTCTCTACAAACAATTTGTGCAGTTAACCAATCATCACAGGGTCCTGAGGTGACATATATCCTCCTCAGCTTATGAAGATGACAGGATTAAGAGATTAAAGATAGCCATAGGAAATCACAAGGGTATTGATTGGGGAAGTGATAAGTGTCCATGAAATCTTCACAATTTATGTTCATAGATTGCAGTAAAGACAGGCATAAGAAATTATAAAAGTATTAATTTGGGGAACTAATAAATGTCCATGAAATCTTCACAATTTATGTTCTTTTGCCATGGCTTCAGCCGGTCCATTTGGGGTCCCTAACTTCCCGCAACACAGACCAATAACAAGTTTCAAAGTTGAGTAATAAGAAGCCTGTCAATCAGAAAAAGCCCAGGATCAGAGAGATTCATAGCTGAATTCTATCAGACATGTAAAAGAGAGCTGGTACCATTCCTACTAAAACTATTCAAAAAAATTGAGGAGGAGAGACTCCTCTCTATTTTATTCTATGAGGCCAGCATCATTCTGATACCAAAATCTGGCAGATTTTATATATATATATGAATAAAACCTGACTTCAAACTGTACTATAAGGCAACAGTAACCAAAACACTATGTTACTGGTATGAAAACAGACACGTAGACCAATGGAACAGCACAGAGAGCCCAGAGATAAAGCCACAAACCTAAAACCATCTGATCTTTGACAAAGTCAACAAAAGCAACAGGGAAAGGACTTCTTACTCAATAAATGGTACTGTGATAACAGCCTAGCTATACACAGAAGACTGAAACTGGATATCTTTTTTACATCATATGCAAAATCAATTCAAGATGGATTCAAATCAATGCCTTTTTACATCATATACAAAATCAATTCAAGACTTGAGTGTATAACATGAAACTGTAAAGATCATTGGATAAAACCTAGGAAATACCATTCTGAACATAGGCCCTGGCAAAGATTTCATGACAAAAATGCCGAAAGCAATTGCAACAAAAATGAAAATCGACAAGTGGGACCTAATTAAACTAAAGAGCTTCTGCACAGCAAAAGAAACTATCAACAGAGTAAACAACCCATAGAATGAGAGAACATATGTTTAAATTATGCATCTGAGAAAGGTATAATATCCAAAATCTATAAGAAACCTAAATAAATTAATAAGCAAAAACCAAGCAACCCTATTAAAAAGTGAGCAAAGGACATGAACAGGCACTTTCAAAAGAAGACATACAAATGGCCAATAAGCATATGAAAAATGCTCAGCATTACTAATCACTAGAGAGATGCAAATCAAAACCACAATGAGATGCCATCTCACACCAGTCAGAATGGCTAGTATTAAAAAGTCAAAAAATAACAGATGCTGTCAATGTTGTGAAGAAAAGGGAAGGAATGCTTATACACTATTAGTGGGAATGTAAATTATTTCAGCCACTGTTGAAAGCACTTTGGAGATTTCTCAAAGAACTTAAAACAGAACTACCATTTGGGTACATGTCCCATTACTGGATATATATCCAAAGGAATATATATTGTTCTATCATAAAGACACGTTCATTGCAGCATTATTCACAATAGCAGAGACATGGAATCAATCTAAATGCCCATCAATGGTAGACTGGATTTAAAAAGTGTAGTACATATATACCATGGAATACTATGCTGATCCTATCCTTTGCAGCAACATAAGTGGAGCTGGAGGCCACTATCCTAAGTGAACTAATTCAGGAACAGAAAACTAAATACTGCATGTTCTCACTTATAAGTGGGGGCTGAACATTGAGCATACATTGACATAGACTAGAAAAATAGATGCTGGAGCCTACTTGAGGGTGGAGTTGGGAGGAGGGTGAGGATAAAAAAAGTACATATTGGATACTATACTTATTTCCTGTGTCATGGAATAATCTGTAGATTAAACCCTTGTGGCATGCAATTTATCTATATAACAAACCTGCACATGTACCCCTGAAACTAAAAGTTAAAAAAAGAAAAATAACAACGATGATATGATTATTGTCTCATAAATAAAATCAGAGGGGTTAAGTGGCTTGCCCAAGGACATGGAAGTTGCCATTGCAGAGTAGACACATCCTGGGACTGAACTTCAAGATCAGTGCTTTTTGTTTCCTTAAAATCATCAAGGAAAGACTGGCCCTGACTTTATCTGTTCCCTACAAATTATTACCAAATTAAAATTGGGCAGAGACAACAAAGGA
Source organism: Papio anubis (assembly GCF_008728515.1). NCBI lineage: Eukaryota > Metazoa > Chordata > Mammalia > Primates > Cercopithecidae > Papio > Papio anubis. Next base: position 63,081,999 of record NC_044985.1, read on the forward strand.
GGCTAAGCAAACTTTTCTTGGCTACCGTTTATTGCTTTGGCTTTCCTTTTCTTTTTCAGTCCTTAATGAAACCGAGAGTAAGGTCATGGAAGGAACTGAGGAAGGTCTCCAGCATGAGGCATTTAGATGGCAGAAGTTACAGAAGGATCATTTGTGTGTCCCTATCTAGTGGGAGGGAGAGCCCTGGACAAGGATGTCGGGAAGGAGGATGGGCAAGATAGGCCCTTATGGAGTACAGATGGACCAATATGTATTTTGTGATCACAAATTATTTTTAAATTGTTAGTTCAGCTAGAATCCAGGGTACATCCCTGAGGCTTGTGTGTATGCATGGAGTATTTCTTAAATAAATAATATTTAAAAATGAATGACAGCCAGGTGCAGTAGCTCATGCCTGTAATCTCAGCACTTTGGGAGGCTGAGGAGGGTGGATTACCTGTGGTCAGGAGTTCGAGACTAGCCTGAACAACACGGTGAAACCCTGCTGCTACTAAAAAAAAACAAAACAAAACCCAAAAATTAGCTGAGTATGGTGGTGGGTGCCTGTAATCCCACCTACTCAGAAGGCTGAGGCAGGAGAATTGCTTGAACCTGGGAGGTGGAGGTTGCAGTGAACTGATATTGAGCCACTGCACTTTAGCCTGGGTGACAGAGCAAGACTCTACCTCAAAAAAAAAAAAAAAAAAAAAAAGAGCAAATTCAGGTTCCATTAAGGTTTCTTACACAGAGGTTAGGTAAGCAGGTAACCAGATGGAGAGTTGCTTTACTTTTCATAATCAGATAGCCAAGTAAGTTGAGTGGAAAAAACTCAGTCAATCGTATAGAATAACAACAACAACAAAATCAATGTTAGATTCAAGAAAAGTTCTTTTTTGAGAACACCTGGGTTAAGATAGCTTAAAAGAGCTGAGAAGTTAGAGGTGAAAAGATGAGAAGTATTGATTTCAAAATTTTTGGCCAATTTGTTTTGGTCTGGTCATTTATCCAGAGGGCAACTCTGGGGAACAGGATGGGAACAGGATGTTGAAGGGATCAGGGTAATGGAAAGAAATCATTATTTTTTGTGTTTTCCCAGGAATATAATGTAGCATGCATGGACTTCCTCTCCCTAGAGTGTAGCATCATGGCAAGAATTTGCCAAGTGACTCTAATTTTGCCACATAATTCACAGAATTAAACATATCATCCCACTTCAGATCCTCCAAAGTAACCTAAAGGATTTACAGCTCTTTCTGCCTGAGGGATTTAAAGTATTTTCTGACCTGAATTCCTGGTCTATTGAGGATTACTTTGACGATTTCTTAAAAGTAGGATTTGTGTGTCTAAAAATCCACAAGGTTTCAAGAGAGCTAACAAATTATCAGGACCCTCTTAACCACAGAGTGCGCAGGTGCTTTGCTAACAGAGCCAGCAATTATACAATATTAAATTAGAATCTTGTCAGAGAAACACAGAAAAGGAACTAGTGAAATTAAGTAAGACTTTAACTATATATACTCAATGAAATTATAATACTGGCATCAACAAAAGCATTTTGTCCTTAAGTGTTTAGAATTTTGTCTGTGTAGACACCAACCAAAGGAGTCTGTCAACATAGCTTGTCTTCATAGCTCTAATATAAAGCTCAGGTTAGTGAAATAGGTATCAAAAGATTTGTATATCACCTTTTTTTTTTTTTTGAGATGGAGTCTCACTCTGTTGCCCAGACTGGAGTGCAATGGCGTGATCTCAGTTCACTATAACCCCTGCCTCCCGGGTTCAAGAGATTCTCCTTCTTCAGCCACCCAAGTAGCTGGGATTACAGGTGCCCACCACCACGCCCAGCTAATTTTTGTATTTTTCATAGAGATGGGGTTTCACCTTGTTAGCCAGGATGGTCTCGACCTCCTGACCTCAGGTGATCCACCTGCCTCGGCCTCCCAAAATGTTGGGATTACAGGCGTGAGCCACCGTGCCTGACCCCATCACCTTTTCAATTTTGTTGTTTTTGAAGTGTTTATGAAATAAAAATCAATAATACATGGAGATGGTTGAAAAATTTAAAAGTACCATAAACTTAAAATGAAAAATAAGTCCCAGACCCTTCATGTCCTTCTACCCAAAGACAATTTTTTGACTTTTTTTTAGTGGTTTCTTCTATTCTCAAGTTCTTATTCCTAAATCAAAAACATACTTATTTTCTCAAGTTATTAATTTTAGGCATTTGGCTCTCTTATACCGTCTTACCCCTTCTCCTCCCATTGCCTAGTATATATCAGTATTTTTAAATTAAATCTATATCTAATGTCAATTCATTATAACTATAAACATACTATTTATTGTGAGGCAAAATCATATATATACACACACACATATACACATATATACATATGTGTGTATGTGTGTACGTATATATGTATATATACACATGTGTATATATACATATATACGTACACACATATACATATGTGTGTATTTATATGTGTGTATATATGTGTATACATGTGTGTATATATATGTGTATATACATATACTATGATACATATGATACTATGATACATTTCCCCCCTTTTCAGCAGTGTTTTTTCCTTATCAAATTTTTCCACATGTAATACTTGCTATCCATGTATTCTCCCCACACTGCCCAACGAGTGCTTCAAAATGCTCCATAATATCCACTATTCTACTGAATAGCTTCTCCATAGAGATATCCAGTTGAGGTCTCTCTGCTTCTCACTCCAATATGGGCTGCAAAGTCAGTAACCTGGGGCTCCTCTTGGCTGTACTATTGGGTTGGCTCTTCTTTTTGTTTTACTTGCTGACTTTACTGGAGTCTATTCTCCAGTAGAAGGATGGTTCCCTTTGAAAGGGTACATGGAAGGTAAAGTATACTCTGCATTTATGAATACATCTTCCTTCTGTCCTCATTTTCAAATAAAAATGTGGGACTGAAAATTATTTTGCCTCATCAATTATTTTGTATTACTCTATTGTCTTCTAACTTACAAAGCTTTCTCTTTTACAAGGCGATGCCATTCTCACCCTACAATCTTTTTAATGTAAGCTAAGGCTAAGGTTTTTACCTGGAGATTGTAGTGTCTTCTTTTTTCCTGTTGATGTGCACTGATGTGGGTCTTTTTCTAGTCAATGTGTTCAGCATTTGGTGCCCTCCCATTTTTTCCTTTACAAGTTGTAAAAATAGTTTTACTAAGATATAATTAACACAGCACACAATTCACTACTTTAAAGAATATAATTCAATGATTTTTAAGTATATCCATGCTATCTGCAACCATCACCAAAGACAAATTTATAACATTTTATCACCACAGAGGACCCCATACCCTTTAGCTGTCAAGCCCCTATTCCCTATCCTCCTCATTCCTAAGTAATTACAAATCTACTTTATGTCTCTATAATTTTGTCTGTTTGGGACATTTCATATAAAAGAAATCATGTAATTTGTGGTATTTTGTGACTAGCTTCTTTCATGTTTTTAAGTTCTTCTGTGTTGTAGCATATATCAGTACCTTATTTTCTTAGGGCAAATAATATTCCATTAAATAAATATACCCTATTTTTTTATGTCATAAACCCATAAGTGAGTTTATTTATATTAAATGAAGACTGTAGCCTGGATTGATACAAAGCAGTAAGAAGTGCTACTCTAACCTTTTTCCTGTCATGATCCTCAGTGCTTAATGTGGACAATATTAAATGCTTGGTGCCCTAAAGGAAAGAAGGCAGAGGTTATGTAAAGCAATTGAATGTAGGTAATTGCTGAGGCAGGTGGTTAGTACTAAGTCTGGCCTATATTGCTTGAGGGCAAGCAGCCATTGGTGATTCCTAAAATGTCCATCGGTGTTAACATAATAGTTTAGAAATAAATAGTGGGAAGCCTCACAAGCCAAAGAAAAGGTGTTTCATCTGTCCAGAGCCTCTCCCAACTAGAGTGTGGGATGAGGTTTTTAAATGTGCTCAGCTCTAACTGCAGTAGGCTCTCAGGCAGATCCTATTGATGAGGTTCAAAATGAAGCACGATAAATCCTTAGCAATAAAGTTAATTCTCCATGAGTGATGAACAATTTCATGACCAAAAAGTAGTTTTCCAAAGTCCCTTTGTGACAGAGTCCAATGATGTAGTCAGAGGCTCAGTTAAGATGTATCCAATTTCCTTTTCTTTATGTCCTGGCCCTTCCTATGAGCTTCCCAGTTTCCTGTTATGCACTGGTCAGTGCTGTAAGTTTGGAGGTCTCAAGATCCAGATTTTGCTTGTGGTTTCTGGCAGCGTAGGCTGTGTGGAGTCCTGTTCTGGGTCACCATCTGGTTGTTCAAGGCTGGTGTGTCAGAGGTCTGGGGTGGTTCTTCTCTAGACAAATCTTGACCACACCATCCCCTGCATCTGGAGTCACATCCCAGATTTCAGAGTTGTCTCCAAGAGTCTCCTCACTCTTCTCAACTGACGGCGAAAACTGGACTTGCTGTTTCTTCATCTGTTCCCGGAACTGCTGCTGCAGCTGCTTTTGCCAGAGCTTCTGCTGGTATGTGGCCTCTCTCACCAATAGTGGATGAGCTCAGAAGTTGGAAAGCTGCAATCCTTGTCCCCCTGAATCACAACGTGGCTTGGTCCGCAAGGGAAGGTCACCACTTGAAGTTGTGGGTGTCCCAGGGTCATGTTCAGTTGGCAGCTGTTGTATCTTGCCTATTCCACAGGTGGTTCAAAATCTTGTCTCTTTGCTTTAGTTTAATCCGCTTCAAGAGGCAACTGGCATGGAAGCTTGTTTAGTGACCTCAAGTAGTCTCTGTCCAAAATACAATTTCCAAGTGCATTACAAAAACTCCTGAGGGCTCGCTTCAGCCCTTCTGTCACTGCCTCCTTCCTTGCCTTCTCCAAAGATAAGGCCTTGGACTGGAGGCCCTAACACCATAACCCACAGCTTCATGATATGAACCATCCTTCAACTGGACCCTCACAAATGTACAGACTCCCATGTAGAACTTGCCATTGTTGAGGTCAACAAAATCCACATTCTGCTGTGTGATGGAGTGTGCCCCACCGTTGTAACCAAACATGTCATAGGCCAGATTAGTTACCCAATGACCCTCAATGTAACACACCTCTGGCCTCCTCCAGTCATGCGCTACTTATGTATTCTGGGCCCAGCCTCTGCCTCAGGGCCTTCTGGACGGCCTGGTACTCTTCTACTGTGTACTGGCACTGTCCAAAGCATGCCCAGCTGCCATGAACAGCAGTATGACTGTCACGCTCTCCAAAAATTGCTTCCTCAGTGCCAGACATCTTGATTCTGGTTGACCTCTCTGGCACTGCACAGTGCATGCAGGTAGCTCAGTCTACCCTATTTTGTTTATCCACTCACTTGTCAATGGTCATTTGAGTTATTTCCACCTTTTGGCTATTGTGCACAGCACTCCTATGAACATCCACCTATACATTTTTGTTTGAATATCTGCTTTCAAATACTTTGTGTATAAACCTGAGTTTACTTGCTGGGTCCTATGGTAATTGTATGTTTAATTTATTGAGGAACTGTCAAATTGTAGTTCAGAGTGGCAGCAGCATTTAAATTCTCATCAGCAAAGTACAAGGGTTCCAATTTCACCATATCCTTACCAACATTTATGTTTTGTTGTTTTAAAATTATTATTATAGCTATCCTAATGGATGTGAAGTGGTGTCTTATAGTTTTGATTTGCATTTTCCTAATAATTAATGATGATGAGCATCTTTTTTATGTGTTTGTTGGACATTTGCATATCTTCCTTGAAAAGATATCTATTTATGTCCTTTGCCTACTGTTTCTTTTCTTTGTTGAGTTATAAGAGATTTTAAAATATGTATTATTGGTACTACATCCTTATTAGACATACAATTTGCAAATGTTTTCTTCAGTTCTGGAGATTGTTTTTTCACTTTCTTGATAGTGTCCTTTGATATACAAGAGCTTTAATTTTTAAGAATTCAAATTTATCTTTTTTCTCTTTCATTTATTGTGCTTTTGGTGCCATACATAAGAAATCATTGTTAAATAAAAGGTCATGAAAATTTATGACTATGTTTACTTCTAGGAGTTTTAGCTCTTATGTTTAAGTCTTTGATTCATTTTGGATTTTTTTTTTTTTTTAAGATGTAAAGTAAGGGTCTAACTTCATACTTCTGCATGTAGCTATTGAATGGCACTGGCACCAATTGTTGAAGAGACTGTTATTTTCTCATTGAATACTCTTGGCATCATTGTCAAAAGTCAGTTGATCATAGACACACAGGTCTATTTATGAACTCACAATTCTATTCCATTGATTTGTATGTCTATCCTAGTGCCAGTACCACTCTGTCTTGATTACTGTTGCTTTTAGTAAGCTTTGAAATTAGAACGAATAAATCCTCCTACTTTGTTATTCTATTTTAAGATTGATTTGGCCCTTCTGGGTTCCTTGAAGTTCAGTGTGAACTTTAGATTCAGCTTGTCAACTTCTACAAAGAAGCAGCCCAAAGTCTGACAAGGATGATGTTGAATCTGTAGACTACTTTGGGGAGTACAGCCATCTTGCGTTTTTAAAAATCATTTATATCTTCTTTAATTTCCTTTGACAATATTTTGTAGTTTTGAAAATATGTTTTGCACTTCTTTTGTTAAACTCATTAGTAAGAGTGAATTACTTAGTGGCCTCTTACAACTTGGAGACATGTCCTTTTGTTGTAGGAAATTTTATCATTATTATTTCTTTGACCATTTCTCTTCTTTGATTTCCTCTGGTCTCTTTTTCTGGAACTCATCTTGGGGGGATGTAGGACTTCCTAGCTTGAACCTCTGGACTTTATTGCTTTATCCCTCTCTTTTAAAAAAAATAGTTTCTTTGTTTTACTGTGTGAGAGTTTTCCATGATTCTATCTTCCAACTCTTTTATTAAAGTTCTCATTTTGACAATAACACTTTTAATTTCTAATAACCTTAATCTTTCTTATTTTATATTATATTTTTTCTTATTTTATGCATGCATTATTTTCCTATCTCTTTGATGATTCTAATTACAGGTTTTTTAAAAGTTCTTTTTTTCAAGGATGAGTTCATGTCCTTTGTAGGGACATGGATGCTGCTGGAAACCATCATTCTCAGCAAACTATTGCAAGAACAGAAAACCAAATACCACATGTTCTCACTCATAGGTGGAATTAAACAATGAGAACACTTGGACACAGGAAGGAGAACATCACACACCGGGGCCTATTGTCGGGAGTGGGGAGTGGGGAGGGATAGCATTAGGAGATATACCTAATGTAAATGACGAGTAAATGGGTTCAGCACACCAACATGGCACATGTATACATATGTAACAAACCTGCACGCTGTGCACATGTACCCTAGAACTTAAAGTATAATAATAATAATAATAATAATAATAATAATAATAATAATAAAAGAATTTTCCCATTTCCAAAGCTTAGGATCATATGTAGGAGAATGGCTAAACTTACATAAGCGATTTATAATGTTCACAGTGATTTTGCCTGTATTAAATCTCAGTCTCAAAACAACAACAACAACAAAAAGTTCTTTTTTTCTTCTTTGCACCCTGTTTTTCCTGTATAGTTATATATACACACACAGTGCGTATTATATAGGCAGTTGTCTATGGTCAACTGATTTTTGACAATAATGCCAAGAGAAGGTGTAGGTGTGTGTATATACACATACATATATATGTATACACATATAAAAATACACACATATGTATACATACATATACGTGGATATATTAATATATTTACATATCAGTGTATGTAGATATATACACATATGCATATACATAGATGTATACATACATATACATACATAGATATATATACAAACACACACATTTTTTATAGAAACCTCTCTCCTTCTTGGACTAGATATTCAACTTTTTTTTTTCTCCTTCCTGATTCATGTTTTTAGCAACATCATACAGGCAGAGAAGCTATGTAAACACTTAGAGATGCAGGCACCAAGTAATGAAAGAAAGCATTTCTATACATAAAATACTATTTATGCCTGCTTTCATTTTTTACATTAAGATGTAAACACTCTCTTATCCTAAATAGCTGGTGAAAAAACAGAAACAAAAACAAAAAACAAATTAAGACTTTAAAAAAGCTGGTAAGAAATTTCCAAGTGTTATTGCTAAATGAATCCAAACACCAAACATTATTAAATATAACTAATCAATTCAACGATAGGGAGGTAGCTCCTGGTAAAAGGGGTAGGAGCTATAAAATATCAATACATAGCAAAATCACAATTAATCAGAATGTTCCGAAGCTGGAAACCATCATTCTCAGTAAAGTAACGCAGGAACAGAAAACCAAACACCTCATGTTCTCACTCATAAGTGGGAGTTGAACAATGAGAACATGTGGACACAGGGAGGGGAGCATCACACACTGGGGCCTGTTGGGGGTTGGGGGGCTAGGGGAGGTATAGCATTAGGAGAAATAACTAATGTAGAAGATGGGTTCATGGGTGCAGCAAACCACTATGGCATGTGTATACCTGTATAACAAACCTGCACATTCTGCCCATGTATCCCAGAACTTAAAGTATAATTAAAAAAAAAGAAAACTCTTTGTTTTAATTATTAGCTCAGAAAACCTTTCTACATTGAACCACTTCACTTTCCTGGCTCAGTAAGTACAAAATGCCGAACACAAGTCAATGTTGTTTTGATGATTTAGGATCATGTGATGCCTGGGGCATCTCCTAGAATATTCATAATTTCTGTGTAGCTTTGTTAGAGACATAAAACTGGAATGAACTACAGTTTCTTGTTTTAAATAACTCTCTGATATCATAAGCTTACTGTTTTCCTTTTACCTCATTTTCCTAAAAGGAGGATGCAGACAAAGATTGTAGTTAAGCAAGATTTTATAGTTCTAGACATATCCACATATTCTAGTTCAGGCAGTACACTGCACAAAGATGTAATGAGGATGGGGTTTGGAGGAGCTATGTGCAGCTTGTAAATTAATTCTCTATTACCAACCCCATATCCTACCCCTTCCTCTGCCAGTCTGATTGTCTGACTTTCATGTTTCTCATTCAAATTCTATAGAGAAAGAACCTCAGTCTCCTGACGATGCATTATTGAAGGTATCTGCTGCATGGGAATTAAAGATTTCTGAAGTTCTGCTTATCGGTAGGGATTTCTTATCGGGAATTAAAGATTTCTGAAGTTCTGCTTATCAATCAGGAGGGATTGACCACTCCACACAACTTCAACCCATATCTTTTTTTACAGCTCCTCACCTTATCCCCACCCGCAGCCATGCCAGGTGATGCAAAGTCCTTTCAGACGTCAGCCTCTGACCATGCCTTAGGCTTTGACATCTTCCAACATGATTGGTTCTCTTCTTCTATTGTTTTCTTGCCTTCCAGAATTGTGTTGAGCTCTCTCACCCTTTACTTCCTCCAATCCCATAATTTTTTAAAAATCAGTTTATTTCCTCATTTTAGTGGGGTCTGGAAAAGGACAAGAAATAAACATGAGTGGGCAACTTGATGTGTTTCACAGAAATCTTACACCTCCTGTGTTTCTACTTGGGAGATTGCTTCCCTACCACTTCCATCTGTTCCAAATTCATGGGGTGCTACTGGGATCATCCATTGCAAGAGGCTTCCTTCTGACTGCAGAGGTGGGCATGGAATTCAGGGCTAGTCAGTCACAGACTATATATTTGCCACGTGATTTTTTTCAGGCGTAGTTATGAAGGGCTAATCAGAGTACTTGGGGCTGGAGGAAGCATAACCTTTTATCTAAAGATCATAAAAACGTGACTGGTATGCAGTTCTGGAGCTGCCAGCTGTTACGTTATCTCCACATGGAGAAAACCTGTTAAGGGGAGAGAATGATGTCAAGCTGAAAAGAGGAATGGGTGGACAACTAAAATATGGAAAACTAGTAGTTGAAGTTCTGGAACTCAGCCATGCCCGAGCCTAGCTTACCTCTGAAACTTTATAGAAATGAACAAATACCTATTTCAATTTAGACAAGATTGAAACTGGTTTCCATTTCTAGCAATCTGGTGTATCTTAACTAACGCAATGTTGTTCAAATGGACACGTATGTAGGATTTTGTTAGGAATATCTTACCTCTTATTGAATGCAAATAAAATTTTTTAAAACAAAATAAGGTATTGGAATGCTTCATACAAAACAAACATGATTCAAAGTGGTCAAAGCATATCATTGCTTTCATATAAAAGTCAAGGGATGGATCAAGCAAAACTGGATCTCAGTATTCGAAAATATCTTTCGAATCTGCCTCTCTTATTCTCTTTGCTCTGTTCTTTTCTGTGTGGTGGCATCATGCTCAGACAATCTCTTCCTGTGTGGCAAGGTCCGTGAGCTCCAGTCTTAAATACTACCAACCTAGAAAACCCTGAAAGAAAGAAAACTCTCTTTTTCCAGATTTATTCAGCCATGGCCTTGTACCTATCCCTGGACCAATTGCTATGACTGATGAGTGAAGGTGGTGGAGTAAGCCCTGCCCAGTGACATGCACACAGTCAGATTTGGTTCTGAATGGAGTTAGAAAAAACAATCAAACCTGGCATATGAGGATTAGAGAAGGAAAAAAACAAGAATGAACTGATAAATGCCTTATAGAAAGGATAACAAGAAAGTGATGGTAAAGTAGTAGAAAGAACAAAGTGGTGGCCAAAAAGAAAAAACTAGGAGAAAGTATAAATGCTAGACTGAGGTAACTCCCACATGGAAGTTATAAAGAACGCAAAAAGCATTTTGCATGGAGAATACAAATAGGCGAGAACTATATCCTTGCTTGGGCATGTGTTTAAATGTATTGAATGGAGAAAATGCTTTAATGAAGGGTAATTTCTTCTATCACATGCATATATAAGCTTCTCTCATCTACCCAGAAGTGGATTGTGAAGTAAATTTATAATTATATTTGCGATCTGTCCAAGTACTATATATATGAATGATGGCAAACTAGGCAAATTATGAACTAAATCACAATTTATTTGTAATAGAGAAAGGAAATATATTCATTGAAAGAAAGGGGTAGATATTTTCAGTGCTCTAAAAATACAGTTCTAATTAATTTATAGATTTAAAAGGCTACTCTGACTCAGCCTCATAATTTGAGTAATAAAACTCTTCTAATAGCTTTGCAGCAAATTTATAAAATAAATGAGTAAACTTAATCAAACCACAGTGCTTGGTCGATACAAGCGTTTCTGTTGTTAGCAATTTTACTCTGTCTATTCAGAAATTTAGCCATGAATTTGGGTGGCTGCATGCCTCATATTCCATGAATATATTAGCAGGACCTTCATAAATGCATTCTCTATAGTAAATTGAGAAAGGCATATCCTTAGTGATCAGCTGAAGTGGAAAAAAAATCTTTCATGTTTTTTGTAAAATAGACTTTATTTTCTAGAGCAGCTTTAGGTTCACAGAAAAATTAAACAAAAGGTACAGAAACTTCCCATATATCCTCTACCCTTACACATACCTAGCCTTCCCTATTATCAACATCCCCCACCAGAGTGGTACTTTTGTAACAATTGATGAACTTACATTGATCCATTATAATCACCCAAAGTCCATAGTTTCATTAGGGTTCACTCTTGGTGTTGTACATTCTACGGGTTTGGACAAATGTATAACAACATGTATCTATCATTACATTGTCAGAGTGAGTAGTTTCACTGCCCTAACCATTCTCTGCGTTCTGCCTATTCTTTCTTCTTTATCCTGAAAGTGAGCAACAATTTCCTTGAAGCCCCATAGAGATATGTATTAAATTAATGTTTTAAAAAGCCTCTAGGATATGTATTATATATAAAGGAGTGTTTTGCCATTTCAAATTATTTCAGTTGATTAGAACAATATACAGAAGTGTTGTCTTACAAGTTTTATGTATCTGTGGCTTTAAACTGGAAACATTTACAAAGGCAGACATCGTTATTGATTTATAATATATATTATAGCATTATAGACCAGAAAGATAATTTAATTGTAACCCATAGTCTACAGTTTCCCTGAAGAAATAGACCCAGACTATGGGAAAGGGCTATTTATAGTGAGGGAAAGGTGCCAAGGTACCCTGTGTACCCATTAGGCTCTGGTGGGGCTGACCTCTTCCATATGTATCTGAAATTTATTCCATAGGTAGAAAGTTGATAATACATTATTATGAGGTCATGGCTTCTTTGAAAATCTGATAACAGTTATAGACCTTCCCCCAAGCAAAATGCACATAATGCATGTATGCACATAGTGTATATAATTTCAGGAGTTTTGTGTTCTCCCTTTGAAGATCAGCTGTGAAGCCCAGAATTTTTGTATCAGAATAAGTCCTTTTGTATGCTAAACAAAAGAATTCATATTTCCTCTAGAATGTGTTGAAATTAACATGTCAAACTATACCTAAGAGAACACATACGTTTATGTATTAACTTGGGAAGTCATTTGTGTAAAAATTTAAATAATTTCATTCATGACAGAATTTCCTATATTAAAATGAGTTAGAAAAGGAGAAAAAAATCTTTATTTACTAGGTGGCTGGGATGTTTACCTTTACCTTCACTGGGTCAAGGGCAAATGGAAGGTGGTGAAGCCAACCAAGTACTCCTGCTATCCTAAAGTGTTTCAGCCTATGAGGGTAAAAGACCTGCACAACGTTGATAAGAACATGCAGAGATTTGGGAGTTGACTTGAGACTAGGAGAAAGAGTTTAGTGAAGTGTCTGCAATCCATGTGGAAGGTATTGAGAGGGAAGCAAAAGGGAAGGAGAATTTGTAAGATGTTTAGTATACATAGAGGAGGCACTAAATGTAAATTTTATATAACAACTTTACATAAATCTGTCAATTTTTAGTAAAGCTAAAAATGCAAATGTTCTACAAGTCAGTATATTCACTCCTATAGAATTCATGTACATATACACAAAAACATTCACAGCAGCATTGTCAGCAGTAGCAAAATATTGGAAATACCATAGATATCCATTGATGCGATGTCTTAGTGTTTTGTGTTAGTATAACAGAATATCACAGACTGGGTAATTTACAAATAATAGAAGTTTATTTGGCTCACAATTCTGAAGGCTAGCAAGCCCAAGTTTAAGGATCTGCATCTGATGAAGACTTTCTTGCTGCATTATAAGATGGTGGAAGACACTGCATGGTGACACAGCATGTGTGTGTGTGTGTGTGTGTGTGTGAGAGAGAGAGAGAGCCAAACGTATTCTTTTATCAGGAGCCACTCCCATGATAACTAACCCATTCCCATAACAGCATTAATCCATTCATGAGGGCATCTGTTCATCACCTCTGAAAGATTCTACTTCTTAACACTGTTGCATCAGGGATTAAGTTTCTAATATGTGAACTTTGGAAGACACATTCAAACCATAGCCTATGAGAATAGATAAATAATTGTGAAATGGTCATGAAAAGGAACACTACACAGTAGTGAAAATCAGTGAGCCAGAGCTACATATTTTAACATGAGTGAATCCAAAAACATAGTGTTGAATAAAATGAAGCAACTTAATGTGGTACTATATGCATTCACACACATACATACACATACACATATATATTACATATATATTTTTAAATTTATATACATATAAAGTTTATATATAAAAATATAAATATATATTTATATATAATAGATATATATATTTCCATCAGAGATGGAAAAAATATATATAAAATAATATATATTACATGTTAATTATATAAAAATATATATAAAGTTTATATATATACAAATTTTATATATATATAAAGTTGAAAGTATGTATAACCATGCCGTTAAGGCTATTGAAGCATGTAGTAAAAGAAGAAAGAAATATATGGAAATAATCAATACCAAAATTATGAAAAGGGTTATTGCTGGGAAGAAGAGAAGGGTATCCTACTTGAGATAGGTACTCAGTGGCATAACCTCTATTAGCACTTTTTTCTTAAGATGGGTAGTGGGGACATTTGTGTTTGTTGCATTATTCTTTGTTCCTGTATATATATCTTATTTTATAAGAAGGATGCAAAACATTAAAATTAAAAGCAAACTAGCACTCGAAAAACTGAATGAGTATTAATACATATTAAAAAAAGAAAAAATAATTCATTGATGAAACTTCTACCAACATGGTGGACTATATTAACATAGATGAGGTCTTCATAATATAACCCATAAAAAATGTTGGATAAAAGATACACTTAAAACATTTGTGAATGTATAATCAAGCTCACAATAAAGAGAAATCTGTCTGCCAGATGAAAAGAAAAAAATCAAAACTAAAGCACTGAGCAAAGACTGAAACCAGACTGAAGCTTCTGCTGAGATTCTAATGCTTCCTTAGAGCAGGCGTCATGGCCTCAGTCCTGCGAACATACAGAAAATGGAACTGACACTGCTGGATAAATGTTGGATCTTGGATGTACTGCCCTATTTGTTAAAGGGGGACCAGACAAACTCTGCCCTTGGCTGGGGGAAAGAGTGAAGATGTTATTTGTCCTGCGCTTTCAGTAGAAAAGAAGTCATTTATTAGAAATTATAACCTCAAGTTTGTACCACCCTTAGATATGGCATACACATTCGTAGTACTTCATGGCTCAGGAACTCACAGTGGAGAACATAACATAAAAACATACTTGAATCTTTGAAATATATTGGGTTCCAGAAGAAACAAGTATAAAACTGTTCTGTAAGATACTTTCATGACAAAATAATTCAATAACAATAATAATTCCTTCTGGAGATTATTTCACAATAAAAAATACAAATGACACACAAAATAAATTAGCTGAGCATCAGCAAATGCAACAAACAAGATAATGAAGACCTTGAGAATTGCAGATAATAATCTAAAAAGAATTAATGTAAGATTTTCAAAATACCTAGAGTTAAAAAGGAATAGGAACTATTGTGAAAAAGGACACTGTGAAAAAGAGAAGGGAGTGATTTTTGTTTTTTGTGGGTTTTTTTTTTTTTGGAGACAGAGTCTAGCTCTGTTGCCCAGTGATGGACATGTTGCCCAGTGATGGATACTGTGGACAGTAATACTGTATCACCCACCACGGGGCAATAGTGTGGTGCTTGGAACCTTGAGTTATTATTATCAATTCAAATAATTTCTTTAAAAATATTTGTATCTTCATATAATCTGTGAATAAGCAATTTATTTTCTTCATTTCCAATCCTTATTTGTTTTTATTTACTTTCCTCCCTTACTGTGCTAAAAGAGGAAAATATAGGTGGGCTAAGATGGGGTTCCCAATGTGCAAGAACCCAAGCATCATGTTAAATAGAAGTGTTTATAGGAGTTATCTTTTTTCTCAATACTGATTTTTAAGTGAAAAATTTATAAAATTTCTCCTTTAAGAATGCTATTGAGTGGTTTTTGGTAGAATCACTTTTTCAGATGAGGAAGTGTATTTTTTACACACTTTCTAGTATCTGGTTGTTTTCTAGCAGGAGGAGACTTTAAATTTATCTAGTTAGTGAGAATGCTTGAACATTCATATTTTACCCAAACTCCACACTCACCTAGTTCTGAAGAAATGGATATCATTCATGGAAGGAAAGAGGAAGTTGGTGATTTAACTGCTCTTACAATTAGAAGTTTCTGGCCAGCCCCATTGCTGTGTACTGGATCCCCTAGATACTTAGTGGCTCTTGTGGTATTCAGTAATTGCTATTTGGGACTTTTTTTTTTCCCCCAAAAAAGTAGCATGCCAAGGACTGGAGAAGTAGACTTATAGAGGACAGTAAAAACATCAATAAATGATATGGTTGAGGAAACTGCTGATGATTGAGAAATACTGCCAGTTAAATGAAGGTCTAAACTGCCTGGTCTATGGAAAAATATTTCACAGTTCTAGAGCGAGCATAGGTTAGAGTAGGCAGTTACTGGGATTTACGTATCAAATTAATAACCAAACTTGAAGAAATATTCCATCTAGGTGTTCAGCCTGGAAAAGCTACTTTACTCTGTCATCCACCAGGCGGCAATAGTGTGGTGCTTGGAGCCCTGAAGCTCTTGAATGCTAATACTAAACAGTGATTTGGGATCCAGGCAACAGAGCCCTCTTGGAGCACAGCCAGTGAGGCCGGGATTCATCCTCTCCTATTAAAGTGGAGCTCCCAGGTAGGTGTCTCAACACTGACCAGGCTGACAGTGGGGCACGATGTGTCACAGGGGGATCATAAGTTTCCCCACCACTCATTAGGCAGTTTTCAAACTCTTCTTTGGTTGGGACAGCTTTGGTAATCATTCTTGAGCTGCACACAACTTTGGAGGTGGGAAACAGTCCCAAGTTTGTCTTGACTGTGGTAAAGAGTGACATGACTTAAAGACAAAATGGAGTCACTTTCAAGACAGGACTTGTAAGGGGCCAGGATTACATCCTTATATTTGCTCCCTGGGAAGTCCCCCTTCTCCCAGCTCCCAAGTTTGTGATGGGTTAAGCATACCCAAGAAAAGACCTGCTCACTAAGTAGAAGGGAAAAAAGGAGAGGAACATGAACAGATGTAGCAAACTTCCCTCTCTGAAAAGAACCAGAAAGATTTAACTGAAACACAGAGTTTTTTTTTTTTTTTTTTTTTTTTAAGATGGAATCTCACTCTGTCACTAAGACTGGAGTGCAGTGGCACGACTCCGGCTCACTGCAACCTCTGCCTCCCGGGTTCAAGTGATTCTCCTACGTCAGCTTCCCTAGTAGTTAGGACTACAGGTGTGCGCCACTATGCCCAGCTAATTTTTTGTATTTTTAGTAGAGATGGGGTTTCACCATGTTGACCAGGCTGGTCTTGAACTCTGGACCTCAAATGATCCACCTGTCTCGGCCTCCCAAAGTGCTGGGACTACAGGTCTGAACCACTGTGCCCGGCCTGAAACACAAAGTGTTTGATTCCCGGGATGTTGGAGTTTTAGGCTGGGAGTAAGGTTGGTTATCTGTTAACCCCCACACCAGGTATGACACAGGACAGGAAGATGTAGATGGGGGAAAAGAGGGTACCCCCTTGTGCAGCAACAGAAGTGCCATGACTATCTCACTACACACCCACTGGGGTGTAGTGGATATGAGATCAAAAGGTGTGCTCACATTCTTGTTACAATGACCCTAAGATGTAAATGAATGTATTTAACCTACTCTTAAAGAGGTCGATGACTTCAGCCTTTCAGCATTAATTTTGTGTTCCACTGCTTACTCATCTCCCTTGGTTGCTTTCTCTTCCCCCTTCTCCAGTTCCTCAGTAACAGCTGAAACTTGGTGCTTGTGGAAAGATAAAAAACTCTAGGTTGGTTGAATACATAAGAAAATAAACTTTTGTCACAGTTAGAATAGTTCAGATTTTAACAAGCCTGGCTAGATTATGTCTGGGGCTCAGAGCAATAAGAATGTGGGCCTCTTGCTCAAAAGAAGGAAAGAATTCCATTGAAAATACTAATATATAAAGCTTTTTCTTTTGAAGTAATTGTATTAATTATGATACCCAATAGGGGTAATCATCATTTTAAGAAAAATTTTAAGTTATTAGCATAAATTTAACTATTCTTCTTGATATTATGCAGTGCCAGTTTTAATAAGCGTATTTCACTCATTTGTAGAATTACCAGTATTTTGTAGTTCATGTATGCATATGTGTTTAATTCCTGCCTAACAACTGAAATACAAAAAAAATTGCTCTATTCATTTCTTGTTACACACACATTCTGCCATCACTCTATCTTTGAGTCATTGATGAATAAGAAAGATCTCAAAGAAAAAACAACTTTAGGTTATTCTATCTTTTCCTTTAAAAATATTTTTAGGCCGGGCACAGTGGCTTATGCCTGTAATCCCAGCACTTTGGGAGGCCGAGGCAGGCGGATCATGAGGTCAGGAGATCGAGACCATCCTGGTTAACACGGTGAAACCCCGTCTCTACTAAAAATACAAAAAATTAGCCAGGCGTAGTGGCAAGCGCCTGTAGTCCCATCTACTCAGGAGGCTGAGGCAGGAAACTGGCGTGAACCTGGGAGGTGGAGCTTGCAGTGAGCCGAGATCGCGCCACTGTACTCCAGCCTGGGCAACAGAGCGAGATTCCATCTCAAAAAAAAAAAAAAAAATTTTTTTTTTAATGTAAAGTTTAGCTAATATAGGGAAGTAATGTGAATAAGACAGGATATGATAACATTCTTTGGATATTTGTGTTTTTTAGATTTCTTTAGTTATTTGGATTACTTTCTTTGTTTGAAGCAAGTTCTGGTTTAAATTAATAGCCTGGACTCTCAGGGTCCCCACTTACTCTTAGAGTCTTAGGTGTATTTATATAGAATGAGCATGAATTATGGTAAACCCACGATGGATGCGAGTTCAGTAATAGTATATTATTGTCATGTTAATTATATTCCCTGATTATGAAGAAATATATACCATATTTTCATATGCTTATTGGCCATTCAAGTATTATTTTCTCTGAATTGCCTGTTTATACAATTTACCACTCCTTCCCTTTTTCTTTTTTGCCTGATGCTGAGGTTTGGGCTTCCAATGATCCCATCACTCAAGTAGAAAACATAGCACCTGGTAAGTAGTTTTTCAATCCTTCCCAAACTCCCTCACTTCCTTCCCCCTTTTGGAATCCCCAGTGTTTATTGTTTCCATCTTTGTGTCCATGAGTACCAAATAGAACAACCTCAAATGAACAACTTAACCTTGCCCCTAAAGGAACTAGAAAAACAGGAACAAACTAAATTCAAAGCTAGCAGAATAAATAACTAAAAATCAGAGCAGAACAAAATGAAATTGAGAACAAAAAAAAAAAAAAAAAAAGGACCAACAAATTGAAAGTTAGTTTTTTGAAAGGAGAAACAAGATTGATAGATCCCTAGTTAGATTAATAAAGAAAAAAGAGGGATGATTCACATAAGCACAATCAGAAATGACAAAGGTGACATCACACCAATCCCACAGAAATACAAAAGATCCTCAGAGACTGTTATGAACACCTCTATGTACACACACTAGAAAATCTAGAGGAAATGGATAAATACCTGGAAATACACAATCCCCCAAGATTGAACCAGGAAGAAACAGAAATCCAGAATAGACTAATAATGAGTAATGAAATTTAATCAGTGATTAAACAAACTACCAACTACAAAAAGCCCTGGACAAGATAGATTCATAGCCAAATTTTACTAGACATACAAAAAGAGCTGGCACCAATCCTACTAAAACTATTTCAAAAATTCAAAGATGAGACTCCTCTTTAATTCATTCAATGAAACCAATATCATCCTAATATCAAAATCTTGCAAAGATGCAACAACAACAAAAAAGAACACTTCAGTCCAATATCCCTGATAAACATTGATGCAAAAATCCTTAACAAAGTACTAGTAAACTGAATTCAGCCTTCACACATCAAAAAGTTAATTCATCACAATCAAGTGAGCTATATTAGTGGGATGCAAGGATAGTTCAACATGTGCAAATCAATAAATATGATAAACCACATCAACAGAATAGAAACAAAAACTATATGATTATTTCAATAGATTCAGAAAAACATTCAGTAAACTCCAACATCCCCTCATGATAAAAACCCTCAAACTGAACATTGATGAAACATGTCTCAAAATAGTAAAAGCTATCTATGACAAACCCATAGCCAACATCATACAGAACAAGTGCAATTTGGAAGCATTCCACCTAAGAACAAGACAAGGATGTTCACTCTTACTTCTTCTATTGAATATAGTACTGGAAGTCCTAGCCAGAGCAATCAGGTAAGAGAAAGAAGCGAAAGGCATGCAAATAATAAAATAGGAAGTTAAATTATCTCTTTGCTGATGATATAATTCTGTATGTAGAAAACTGGAAGATTTCACCAAAAGACTCCTAGACCTGATAAATGACTTCAGTAAAGTCTTAGACTACAAAAATCAACATACAAAAATCAACATACAAAAATAAGTAGCATTTCTATACATCAATAACATTCAAGCTGAGAGCCAAATCAAAATTGCAATTCCAATTAACGAAAAATAAAATACCTAGGAATACATCTAACCAAGGAGGTGAAAGATTTCTACAAGTAGAACTACAAAACACTGCTGAAAGAAATCATAGGCAACACAAACAAATGGAAAAAATCCCATGCTCACAAATTAGAAAAATCAGTATTTTTTAAATGTCCATACCACCCAAAGCAATTTATGAATTTGGTGCTATCCCCTTCATATTACCAAAGTTATTTTTTAGAAAAAACTACTCTAAAATTCATATTGGACTCCTAAAGAGCCCAAATAGCCAAGGCAATCCTAAACAAACACAACAAAACTGGAGGCATCACTCTACCTAGCTTCAAACCATACTACAAGGCTACAGTAACCAAAACAACATGGCACTGGCACGAATATAGACACATAGAACAACGGAACAGAATAGAGATCACTAAAATAAAGCTGCATACCTACAACCAACTGATCTTTGACAAAGTTGACAAAAATAAACAATGGGGAAAGGATATTCTATTCAATAAATGATGCCGGGAAAACCAGTTAACTGTATGCAAAAGAATGAAACTGGACCCCTACCTATCACTGTATAAATAAAGATCTATTTATTGGAATAAAGATTTAAATATAAAACCTAAAACTGTAAAAATTCTAGAAAAAAGTAGGAAGTAGGAAATACTCTTCTAGACACTGGCTTAGGCAAAAAATTTTTGACTAAGTCCTCAAAAGCAAATGCAACGAAAACGAAAATTGAAAATTGGGATCTAATTAAACAAAAGAGCTTCTGCACAGCAAATGAAATTAGCAATAGCATAGACAGACAACCTACAGAATTGGAAAAAAAATATTTTTGGAAAAAATATTTACAAACTATGCATCCAACAAAGTCTAATATCCAAGACTGGGCACGGTGGCTCATGCCTGTGATCCTAGCACTTTGAGAGGCCAAGGCAGGCAGATCACCTGAGGTCAGGAATTCGAGACCAGCCTGGCCAACATGGTGAAATCCCGTTTCTACTCAACATACAAAAGAATTAGCCAGGTGAGGTGGTGCCCGCCTGTAATCCCAGCTGCTCAGGAGGCTGAGGCAGGTGAATCGCTTGAACCTGGGAGGCGGAGGTTACAGTGAGCCAACATAGCTCCACTATACTCCAGCCTGGGTGACACAGTGAGACTCAGTTTCAAAAAAAAAAAGCCTAATATCCAGAATCTATAAGGAACTTAAATCAACATGAAACAAACAAATAACCCTATTAAAAAGTGGGCAAAGGACATGAACAGATGCTTTTCAAAAGGAAACATATAAGTGGCCAAGAAATACGAAAAAAATGCAGACCATCACTAATCATGAGAAAGATGCAAATCAAAGCCACAATGTGATACTACCTCACACAAGTTAGAATGGCTTATATTAAAAAGTAAAAAATAATAATAACAGGTGTTAGCAATGTTGCAGAGAAAAGAGAACACTTATACACTGTTGGTGGGAATGTAAATTTAGTTCAGCCCCTGTGGAAAATAGTTTGGAGATTTCTCAAAGAAATAAAAATAGAATTATCATTTGATTCAGCAATCCCATTACTGGGTATATACTCAAAGATAATAAACTGTTCTGCCAAAAATATACATGTATTTGCATGTTTATCACAGCACTATTCATAATAGCAAAGACGTGGAATCAACCCAGGTGCCCATCAATGATGAACTGGATAAGGAAAATGTGGTACATATGACATCATGGAATACTATGCAGCCATAAAAAAAGAACAAAGTCATGTCCTTTGCAGCAACATGGATGCAGCTGGAGGAAATTATTCTGAGTAAATTAATGCAGAAACAGAAAACTAAATACTACATATTTTCACTTCTAAGTGGGAGCTAAACATTGGGTACACATGAACACAAAGGTGAAAACAATAGACACTGGGGATCCCAGGAAGGGGAAAGGAGAGAGGGAGAAAAGGCTTGAAAACCTGTCTATCAGGTATCATGCTCATTGCTTGGGCAATGGGATCGTTAGGAGCCCAAAACTCAGCATCACACAATATACCCATGTAACAAATCTGTACAAGTATTCCCTGAATCTAAAATAATAAAAAATTTTTAAATAAAATAATCTAAAAATGTTATTGTGGTAGAAAATCTCCAAATATAGCTGCTGGCAATTTCCCCACTCTTGTATGTTGCCCCTCACATCAAGAAGCTGTCTACTTTTTCTCCCCTTGAGTCTTACAAATAAGATGTGGTGAAAATAATAATATTCTAGGACTTCTAAGACAAGTTCTTAAGAGTTATGGCGACCTCTGCTATTTTTTCCTTTGGATCCCTGCCACCATGCTATAAAGAAGTATAGGCTGGACTAATAAATGATTAGTGGCTACAAGGAGAGAAACGCTAGGGGTGGAAGAGCATCTCAGATATCAGCCCCAGTCCAGATCCCAGATAAATGCAGGTTCAGTAGCTGACATCATGTGATGCAGAGCAAGCCAGGTGAGCCAAGCAAATTCTTGACTCACAGGATCATGAGAAATAACAAATCATTGTGGTTTTAAACCATAAGACTGTTTCACAAAAATAGATAATTAAAGTTATAATAATTAACACACCATAGTACTGACATAAAAGCAGACACAGATTAATGGAACTGAATAGAGAGCCCAGAAATAAATCCATGCATTTATGGTCAATTGATTTTTGACAAAGATGCCAAGAACACACAATGGGGAAAGAACAGTTTATTCAATAAGCAGTCCTAGGAAAACCGGATATCCACATGCAGAAGAATGAAACTAGATCCTTATCTCACACCATATGCAAAAATCAGCTCAAAACAGATTAAGAATTTAAATGTAAGACCTGAAACTCTAAAGCTATTAGAAGTAAACATAGGGGGCCGGGCGCAGTGGCTCAAGCCTGTAATCCCAGCACTTTGGGAGGCCGAGGCGGGTGGATCACGAGGTCAGGAGATCGAGACTATCCTGGCTAACATGGTGAAACCCAGTCTCTACTAAAAAAATACAAAAACTAGCGGGCAGTGGCTGGTATACCTGTAGTCTCAGCTACTTGGGAGGCTGGCGGGGAGAATGCGTGAACCGGAGGCCGGAGCTTGCAGTGAGTAGAGATCACCCCTGCACTCCAGCCTGGGAGACCTGTGAGACTCCGTCTTAAAAAAAAAAAAAAAAAAAAAAAAAAAGAAGTAAACATAGGGGAAAAACTCCATGACCTTGGTCTAGACAAATATTTTTTTGGACATGATCCCTAACATGTAACATGTTTTTACAGATAACAAAAGCAAAAATAGACTGTTGAGGGTTGCATCAAACCAAACAAATCTTCTGTACAGCAAAGGAAACAATCAACGGAGTGAAGAGAGAATGGGAAAAAATGTTTGTAGATGATAAATCCATTAAGGGGTTAATATCCAAAATATATAAGGAACTCAAACGGTTCAACAGCAAGAAAACGAAAAATCCAATTAAAAAATGGGCTAAGGACCTGAATAGAAATTTCTCAAAGAAAGACATATGAAAGACCAACAAGTATATGAAAAAAATGCTCAACATTACTAATCATCAGGGAAATGCAAATTAAAACAATGGTATATTACATCATACCTGTTAGAATGGTTATTGTCAAAAAGACAAAATAATTATCTAGGCATCGTAGCATATGCCTATAGTCCTAGCTACTTGGGAGGCTGAGGTAGGAGGATTGCTTGAGCCTAGGAGTTCAAGGCTGCAGCGAGCCATAATCATGCCACTGTACTCCAACCTGGGCCACGGAATGAGACCTTGTCTCTTGAAAACAAACAAACAAACAAACATAAAAGACAAAAGATAGAAAGTATTGGTAAGGATGTGGAGAAAAGGGAACACTTGCATACTGTTGGTAGGAATATAAATTAGCACAGCCATTATAGAAAATACTACAAAGATTCCTTAAATAAAAATAGAGTTACCATATTATCTAACAATCTCATTGTTGGATATATATTCAAAGAATATGAAATCAGTATATTGAAGTGATACCTGTACTCCCATGCTTATTGCAGTATTAGTCACAATAGCCAAAATATGGTATCAATCTAAGTGTTTATTAATAGGTGAATGGATAAGAAAATGTGGTATATATGCACAATGGAATACTATTCAGCCTTTAAAAAGAAGAAAATCCTGTCATTTGTGACAACATGGATGGATTAGGAGGATATTAGGTTGAGTGAAATAAGCCAGACGCATAAAGCTGAATACTATATGATCTTACTTACATGTGGAGTATAAAAAAGTCTAACTCATTGAAACAGAGAGTAAAATGCTGATTACCTAAAAATGTTATTGTGAACATTTTTAGGGGAGGGGTACTGGGGAGTTGTTGGTCAAAGGACCCAAAATTTCAGTTAGGTAGGAAGAATAACTTCAAGAGATCTATTGCCCATTGTAGTATTAACTATAGTTATTAGAAAACCCAGAAATAAGACCACATGCTACAACTATTTGATCTTCAGCAAACCTGACAAAAGGAAGCAACAGTGAAAGGATTCCCTGTTCAATAAATGGTGCTGGGATAACTGGCTAGCCATATTCAGAAGATTGAAACTTGACCCCTTCCTTACCCAATGTACAAAAATTAACTCAAGATGGATTAAAGACTTAAATGTAAAACCCAAAACTATAAAAACCCTGAAAGACAACCTAGGAAATACCATTCAGGACATAGCTACGGGCAAAGATCTCATGATGAAGATGCCAAAAGCAATTGCAATGAAACAAAAATTGACAAATGGGATCTAATTAAGAACTTCTGCACAGCAAAAGAAAATATCAACAGAGTAAACAGACAACCTGCAGAATGGCAGACAATTTTTGCAAACTATACATCAGACAAAAGTCTAATATCCAGCATCTATAAGAAACTCAAACAAATTTATAAGAAAAAAATAAACAACTCCATGAAAAAGTGGGCAAAGAACATGAACAGACACTTTTCAAAAGAAAACACACATGCAGCCAAAAATCAATGAAGAAAAGCTCAACATCACTGATCATTAGAGAAATGCGAATCAAAACCACAATGAGATACTATCTAAGGATCAGAGTGGCTATTATTAAAAAGTCAAAAAATAACAGATGCTGGTGAGGTTGTGGAGACAAAGGAACGTTATACACTGCCAGTGGGAGTGTAAATTAGTTAAGCCATTGTGGAAGACAGTGGGGGCAATGCCTCAAAGACCAAAAGACAGAAATACCATTTGACCCAGCAATACCATTACTAGGTATATACCCAAAAGGAATATAATTTGTTCTGTTATAAAGACACATGAACACATATGTCCACTGCAGCACTATTCACAATAGCAAAGACATAGAATCAACCTAAATGTCCATCAGTGATAGACTGGATGAAGAAAATGTGATACATATATACCATGGAATACTGTGCAGCCATAAAAAAGAAAGATCATGTCCTTTACAGGGACATGGATGAAGCTGGAGGCCATCATCCTTAACAAACTAACGTAGAAACAGAAAACCAAATGACCCATGTTCTTGCTCATAAGTGGGAGCTAAATGATGAAGGCCTAGACACAAAGGGGAACAACAGACATGGGGTTCTATCAGAGGGTGGAGGGTGGGAGGAGGGAGAGGATCAGGAAAAAAACTAAAGGGTACTAGGCTAAATACATGGTTGATGAAATAATCTGTACAACAAACCCCCAGGATGCAAGTTTACCTATATAACAAACCTGCATGTGTACCCCGAACTTAAAAGATTAAAAAACAGTCTTCTTAATTAATTGATTTTAAAATATTATGGTAAAATATATAACATAAAATTTACCATTCTAACCATTTTTACATGTATAGTTCAGAGGCATTAAATACATTGACACTGTTGTACAGCCATCATCACCATCCCTCTCCAGAATTTTTCATCTTATACAATTGAAACTCTGTATCCATCATACAATAACTCTCTATTTTCCTCTGTGCCCAACCCTGGGCAACTAACATTCTACTTTCTCCATGAATTTGACTATTCCAAGTACCCTTACTTGAAGAATCACACAGTATTTGTCTTTTTGTGACTGGCTTATTTCACTTAGCGTAATGTCTTTAAGGTTTATACATGTTGTAGCATGTGTCAGAATTTCCTTAGTTTTCAAGGCTGAATAATATTTCAGTTAGTGTATTCATTTGTATACACAAACCACATTTTGTTTATCCATTCATCCATCAATGGACATGGCTTGCTTTCACCTTTTGGCTATTGTGAATAATGTTGCTATGCATATGGGTGTACATATATGTTTGTATTCCTATTTTCAATTCTTTTGCATATATATACCGAGAAGTGGAATTGCTAGATTATATGGTATTTCTGTGTTTTAATTTTTGAGGAACTGACAAATTGTTTTTCATAGCCGGTATGTCATTTTACATCCCACCTGTAGTGCATAAAGTTTCCAATTTCTCCACATTCTCACCAATGCTTGTAATTTTCTTTTTTTTTTAAATGATAGCCATGCTGACACATTTGAAGTGATATCTCGTTGTGGTTTTGATTTGCATTTCTTTGGAATATCATTTTTTACTACCTTCTCTCCAATATTTGTTGTTATTTCTTCTAAGGGATTCAGACATAGAAAGTTAATGAGCATAGAAATAAAGATAACTACTCTATATGAGAAAATAAAAATGAATTTAGTATCATACGACAAAAGCTTGAGATAATTTTTAACTTTAACATGTGTAGGAGCGAAACTGAATTTCCCTTTTTTGCCGTTAGAGACAAGTTCCTTGCATTATGAGGCACAGTGTTGGTAGCCTCCAGGGGGCACCAGAAAGCTGTGAGTTTGCTTGCATCCTGGCTGGCAGATGTTGATAGCAGATTTAGGAATAGGTTACCTGGGTCCTGTTTTCAGTCCCATTATTTCTCATTACTAAATAGACTTCCTATGTAGGTAATCTGAGAAAGAAAACAGTTTCAGGAGTTCCTGTTAATTCTGTTGGGAGATCTGAGGAGCAGATAGGAAAATTATCACTCTCCTATGTTGTTATAAACTCAATTTAACCCTCAAGAGAATGACCGGAAAACCTGAGGGCTTTAGGATTGCACCAAGGTTATAGAATCTTTTATCTCAGGGCCGTAAGGAGAAGAAATATTTATTATGTGCTAGATATTGGGTTAGACGTTTTTCACACAGTAGCTTATAAATTATGTGTTATCTTGTTTAACTAAAAAAAAATAATGTAAGTAATTTGTCAAAGTCACATAGCTAATGAGTACTAGAGACAACTAAAATTCAGGTTCAATTCCAAACCATGCTACCTATGGAATTGTCTATCATTCATTGGGCATAATTCTGTTTACTTTTATTATATTCCCTGTAATGACTGAAAGGGAGATAATCTTTGCTATTCATAAATTAGATGATGTTGGTGTCCTTGGAAGTATCAAGGAATTTTGAGATACTCTAAAAACAGCTCTATTGAGAAAGGATACTGATTCTGGCTTGATGTTTATTAAAAAATGAAGAGCTGACTGTTCTGGAATTTCATTACAAGTGCTTGAGCTCATCCAAGTCACAGAAGTAGACTTGGCATGGCCTTGTTTATCAGAACTAGGTCCCAGAAATTGTAAACCTCAGAAAAATTAGGATTTTTGTCTTTCAAACTCTTTGAGTTGTGTGCAGTGAGTTGACTATAACAAGGCAATGCAGGCCAGGAAGTAATTATACCACTGTTCATGAGTTTCTGTTCAAACACCACTTGTTTTCCTCATCTCACATGTTGACCCAGAAATGCATTTAAAATATATTAAAAATATAAAACCTGACCTAAAGTAACAATTTCTTGTCATGTGATAATGATACTCAGGGACCCCTTTTATCTAAGGATTTCATAGTGCTTTATATACTCATTATCTCACAATCCATCTGTTTTACTTCATTTTATAGCAAAAAAGATGGAGGCAACACCGAAATCACACAATATGTTGATGTAGTGGCTTGAAAGGGAACTATTCGAATTCTGAACACTTAGCCTGTTCATCCCGATTTAATATGAACTTGCTAGATATGGAGAGCAAGAAATCTAATGGATACTCTTACTGAGAGCTTATCAAGTTCTAGATTCTGTACTAGCTGTACTAAATACATAGAAAGATCCATATTAGATCATTTAGACCTTAAAGACTTCCATGAGATAGAACTTATTATTATCAGAGGGAAATACTGAGGACTAGAGAGGTTATGTGCCCTCAACTGACAGTGAGGGACGAAGCCTGGATTCAAACCAGGAAGGGTGCATGGTTCTTACTCATCATATGACACATTGTCTTTCAACATAGCAAAACGTCTTGGATTTTTAAACGTATTAAAGCTTAATGGTTACAGAGAAAGGAATTTTGCTTTGCTCCAGTATGTCTGAAGCACTGTATCAGTTATGAATTCTTGGATGCAAGCTACAAAAATTGATCCTGACTAGCACAAAGGGAAATGGGAATTTATTGGTAGGAGAAGACAGAACTACTCACAGAATCAAAGAAAAGATGAATGGCTGGGTCTTGGGAAGAACAGTTTCAGGTATCTAGAGATAACAACTAGTGAGAAACGCTTTCAGGACCACAGTGCCCAATGAAGGATCCCTAATTCTCTCCATTTCTCAAGCTCCAGTTTAGCAGCATGAACTTGGATCACATACCCAATGTAGCCAGGGGTGGCCTAGGCATACCCATACTACACTGCTGGGGAGATGGAGGTCTCAGGTGACAGCCAGGTGCTAATTACTCGCATTAGTAATTAGGGAGAATGAATGCTAGGCAGGACATGCACTCAACAAGATATTCTTGAGAAATAATGTGTGATGTGAGGCAGGTGCTCAAGAGCATCTGGAGCGAGATGAGGTAGGAAAGGCAGAGAAAATAAATCAAATGGTAAATAAGGGTGCGATATCAATTGCTAATTTTTGAAAGAGAATGGAATTAAAATATCTCCATAGCTTTTCCAGCCCTGAAACTGTAAAAAAAATAAATAAAACCTCACACGACTTTAGGACAACATCAGGGAGCAGTTTTCCTGATGATGAATAAACCCACATCTGATCCTCTACTCAGAATGAGGAAGTTCCAGTTGCTATGTGTAATTCAGCACCTAGAGGTCCTTGTCTTTATAATACCATGGGCTGTGTGAGATCCAGGGCTGGTCCCAGGACAAACTGACCACAGTCGGTTTTACTTATTTTCAGTGAATTATCAGGAATCTAATGCTACAGTCAGGGCCCATTTTTCCTCAGCTGCTTTTTCATCTTAGTTCTGCCTTACTGAAGACCATTACTTTTGGCTGTTTTGATCATTTGAATCATGTTCTGGTATCTTCTTCCATTTCACCTCCTTTCTGAAACTCAGCTGTTTTTGGTTTCATATTCTCTGTCATAGGTTCTCTCCTTTTTTCATGACAACAGCTAATCTAGAAATCTAGAAATTTTAAACACAATTCCTAACCCCCAAGGGAAAAAAAGAAACAAAGCTAAATTGTAAACTCCTCTAAATGTAGGTCTTCCATTCTAAGCCCCCAAAGGAGATCAAGCTGAGGACTTATTAATTGCTCAGCAAATCAATGAGTATGTTTGTAATTTTGGCCACCTCTCAGCCTGTTTCCTCATCTGTAGATTGTGATAAGACTACCTGGTCCTTCAGGTGCACTGGAAGGTGCGTATGAGAATAATCACCTTAAAATGCCTTGAAAAGTAAATGTTGTATGTACAGTGCTTGTACTTTCTAGAAGCAGTACCTTCCTTTTGCCCCAAAGCAGTGAGTTATACCTTAGCACCAAAGAAGTCACAGTGTTTGTTTCAGATCACATAGGAAGAGAAAGAAACATTGATGCCGATAGAAGGATGAGGTGGTTAGTGGGACCTATTTGAAACAGGCAGCTTCTTAGTGACCCTTAAATGTCACTTTATAGGTGCTTGGCCATCTTACCTTCATGGAAGAGTCGGTGGGTTCCATAAATGAGTTGAACTACTGATGGATTCTATTTATGAGTAAAATAAACTACTTAAGAAACTTGTAGACATATGACTGGTACAAATGGGGGAAAAGAATAGCTTCAAATGACATCTCAATGAGTATCAGCTTCAAACAGTATCTCTCCGCACACAACTAAAGGATGCCCTTAAGTTGGCCATTGCAAATTCAAATTTGTTGACCATATGAAATTATTTCATAAGAGATTAAATGGAGTAAAAAAGATATATAAGAAAATAACGAAAGGTAAATCAGATGAAAAATTAAAAGAAGGCCCCAACTCATGTATGAATTAAATTTTTAAGTAAATATAATTAACATTTATATTTATTGAGCAGTTGTGATATACCATACATTGTTCTAAGCTCATTGTATGTGACAATTCATTTATTCCTCATATCAATCCTGTGAGGAAGGAATTATTATTGTCACTTACAGATGAGGAAACTAAGGCACAGAGAGGTTAATACTCTGCTGTAGGTCACACAGTTCGTAAGTGGTGGAGCCAGAAGTTGAACTCAGACAGGAAGTCTGCCTCCAGAACCTGTGTTCTCAACCACTAAATAAGCTACATTAAAGTAAAGAAAGTGCTTTGTGAATATCAAAGATCCATATAAAATCAAGGTATTTTGATCATGGTTATATCCACAGTACTATTTTTTTTCTGAGACAGAGTCTTAGTCTGTTGCTCAGGCTGGAGTGCAGTGATATGATCATGACTCACTGCAGCCTTGACCTCCCAGACTCAAGTGATCCTCCCATCCCAGGCTCCTGAGTAGCTGAGGCTACAGTTATGCTCAACTGGCTGATCTTAAAATTTTCTGTAGAGACAGAGTCTTCCTATGTTTCCCAGGCTGGTCTCAAAACTTCTCTGCTCAAGTGATCCTCCTACCTTGACCTTCTAAAGTGCTGGGATTACAGGCATGAATAATATTTTTGAACAGAATGTACATTAGAGATAATCTAGCTGAAATCCTATTTTGCGTCTAAGGGAACAGGACAGGTTAACTGACTTGCTCAAGTTTATAGGTGACCTAAAGTAGAGTCTAAATTTGTTCTATTTTAGTCATTGAATATTAATTTGTTCTATTTAAGATATTGATAGCAGCACCCCTGCAACATCCCCTACCCCATTATGTGGAAAGCATAGATTCTAATAATTTTGTTGTAATTCTGTTTTTTGCCAACACCTTTGTAAGTTCGATGCATTGAAAGAAACAAAATGCCAGTAGACTAGAAGAAGTAAATACATGAATATAGAAGCAAAAAGACAATAATCTCTCAATTACTGAGCCTGCTTTTGGGTGCAGATATATTCCTAAGATTCAGCAAGTCAGTGTAGCTTCCTACCACCGGACTAGGGGGAACATATGCATATATTATCCAGGACTGCCTCCCACTCCCTTCCCCTCCAACACACTTATCTACATGCCTAGCCCTTCAGTGCTCTCACTTTGGAAACACAGCCACCCACCCCACCTCCCTTCTGAGAGTTGTGTTCAGAGATGTCCGATTCAAGGGATGCTTTCAGTGTTTAACCGTCTTGACAACATGAAATAAATAGATGGTAAAAAAATTAGTTATAATAAACTGAAGTTTTGAAAGACCTTTACTCCAGAAATGCTCTTATATCTTAGACTAACATTGCCCAGTACCAAATCCCAAATAATGATGTAAAGGAGGTAATTATCAGGTATAATGTACCAATGAGATCGCTGTACCATTATACTCACATTTGGTTGGCTTGCTAGAGGGCCCTTGCCTGGGTAAGTTCCCAGCTCCCCAGGTTTTGGTGGGTTCTCCCAGAAGTGTTCCACATGTGTGGCACCTCCATGGCATGTGCACTGTCCCACCTCTCTGCTGGGCATAGATATCCAGGTCTGGTGGCTGTCCTATGAGTGCCTGAGGTGAAGTGGGGGGAGACCAAATCTTCCCCCTTGGAATGAATCTAGACAAGGGGGCCAAAGGAGTGTCACTAGGAGGCCAGTGTGTTACTGAATTGAGAACAGTGGCCTCCTTACTGTCCAGGACCAGACCTGCATCCAGGGAAGTCGGCTGGAGACAGGGTAGGGATGCTGAGCTATTTCCAGTCAATTCTTGAGAAGCAGAAACTCTCAGGAAAGTGTTTCCCTGAGTCCACAGAACCATTGATGGTGATCCACAGATAGGTTTCCTGGAATCCGAGAATGCATCCGGTATGGTGTAAGAAATTGAGTGTTGTAAATGCATATGTAAATGTTTTCTGTGGTATTGCACAGGGTCCAATACCAATACTTTCAGCAGGTTCTCAAAGGGGTCTATGAGCCAAAGAGATTAAGAACTGTCTCCCTCTCCAAGGCTTTGCTATCAGGGTAAGCCCCTCAACCCACAGCTCCTTCTTCACTTGCCAGGGGCCCTTTGGGCCCTTCCTCTTTGGGGCCGCTGACTGTGAGAGAAGGCCATTTGCTCTGCTCTGCGAAGAGACTCCTCCCTGCAAATTCTCCAAATATGCCTAAATATGCCTGAACCCAATAGAAAACTATGGCTGCAAAAGACATCCTTGCTACATGGGTTTAATTACATTTAGAAAGGTAGGTTTGCACATCTTACTGCCAGCCCTTCTGCGTTTGTAGCAGAGGTTGTATTATCATTTTAAAACAGCCTTGGGGAAAAAAATTCTTTTTCTTAGAGAGTGACAAGTTATTCTGGGGAAATAGCAAGAGTGGTAATGGAGAGTGTTGATTTAATTAATTTTACTGCCTCTCTGCATCGCCTGGGAACAGGTAAAATAACTAAATAAAATGGTAGCAGTTCATCTTCATGATCCCCACAATCAAGTCAGAAGGAACTTACTAAATTGTGGAAGCCACTGTGCAAGGCACAGTTCAAAGAATACTAAGACGGTTTTAGGTCCCGGGATTCAGAGGCACACCTGCCATGGGCCCTCTGAAACCAAAGTCTAACGGGATTATACACACTTGTTTAAAGCAATAAAATGGCTCCTGCCTGGGAGAAGGCACCCTTATGTTGGGGTAGTTGGTGATAGGAGGGGGCAGAGGCCAGTATACAATTTGGGAGGAAACATTATGTCCATAAGAATCTCATATTTCTATAGTTTGTATTGATTTGTACTTAATCTCATCCTTTCCTTGTTTTTTTGCTCCAAAGTGGTTCAGTTAATTAAATGGCTTGTTTACCTTTTCAGACTTATGTCCTAGAACATCCTATTTTCTTCCAAGTATCTCTGGAAAAAGCAGGAAACTGCTTCCCACTTACTTGCAGGGGCAGCAAAACCACAGGCTTTCTTTTTCCTTTGGCTCTTTTTGTTGTAACGGTTCCCATCTGCTTCCTAGAGAAGAAAAAGAAAACTGCGTTGCATTCAACACATGCTGGATCGAGGTTTCACACTGATTATTGAGATTAGAGCCAAGCGCATTTGCAATTGATCCAGACGGGTCCCTTTATCGACTGAACTGCCTTTAGGAGGGAGCTGTGCCGGGAAGTCAAGCTGACCAGCCTCAAAGCTCTAGCAGCTGAAACAGTGCACCCCCTGCTCGTCGAAAATGACTCCTGATCTTCCTAAATGCCAAATTGGTCTTGCCTCTAAGGATTTTGACTCATCCTAGATTGTCAAATTCCAGCATTGCCTAATAGCTTAGCTCCACTGCCTGTGTTTGCTTTTAATGAGCACTATTTTACCTACGTCTCCAGACAGTGAGAGTAGGGGAGCAGGTTGCGTGGAATCAACACCAACTGGGACACCTGCGGATGACTGCCTGCTGCCTCAGTTACTAGCAAGTCAGTCCCCACTTCTGCCTCCCTGCTCACGGAGGCCCCCACAGCAGCTCCACCTGTTTGGGGATACCAGGCGGCTTACATCCACCAGCTTTCTTAGTTGGCTGGAAACCTGCTCTCCTCCTCCAGGTCCTGGCACTCACAGATGATGGGTCTTAACTTTCGGGTGTGAAGGTATGCAAACACGTGCAGGGCATCCTTCCATTACCTGTTGGTTTCTCTCTTCAGTGGCTAATTTGCATGGGGCTCTGTAACAGGAGTCAGTCCAAGCATGGAGTTCTTGGTGAACAGGATTGCATTTCCGTCTGTAATGTATGTTTCCAGCTTTATTTTAGAAAATGTTCTAAGGGATGCAGAAAAGGGAGTCCCCCCACATTTTTCTGAGACAGTCATGGCCGGAGCACAACGTATTAGAGTTATCAGGGATGTCCCTAAATGAGAAAGCCCTTTGCCAAGGATTTGTATTTGGCTAGCAAAATTTAAAAGAAGGAAAGAGAAAAAAGGGAGAGAGTCTCTGTCTTATAAAATATGATTACTGTCCTGCTGTTGTCATGCTCTGTGTGAGGTTCCCCCTGTGGCTCACTTTACAGAATCTGATAATGGCATGAGGTTTCAGAAAGGAAACCAGATGACATCACCCCATGGAAGCAAAATTCACACTCAAAGCAGATAGAGATGATTTTAAACCTGTTTGAGACTTCAACAAACATCATGATTCAGAAGCACCCATGACTTTTTAGCATTAGTGTCTCCAGTCATCATTTACTACTATTTATTAAGTATGTGGGATCATCGTTCCCTACCTTCATCACCGTAAACATATAGCAAATGGACTAGTGTATCCAAATACTGCTATGCGATCAGAAAGCCATTTCATGAAAACCAATTCATGATTTTCATAAATTTAATACATGCCAATTTCCCAGTAGAATGCTGATTGCAGAGGCTGGGGGGTGGAGGGAGTGGGGAGATGATGGCCAAAGGGTACAAAATCTCAGAAGGAATACTGTTTTTTTCTTTTTGTTTTTGAGGTCTATTGAACAGTTTGATGAATATAGTTAATAGTAAGAGTACTGAACATTACAAAATTGCTGAGAGTAAATTTTAAATGTTCTGACCATAAAAAATGTTACTTATTTGAGGTGATAAATATGTTAACTAGCTTGATTTAATTATTCCACATTGGATTTATAAATCATGAAATCACTTTGTACCCCATACACTTATACAATTATAAATTGTTAATTTATAATAAGATATTCTTAAAAATTCCTCTGGTAATTTTTGGAGCCAACCGTACACGAATGTGTCAATTGTGGGGAGTTAATTTCTTTTGTTGTTGTACTGACATCAGTGGTGGAACAGATTACTCTGGACCACTTTAGGAACTTTAGATCAATCATTTTAGCAGACTAGTTTCTAGAGTTTGTTCGTTTCCATCAGAAGTTTAGTAATTAATAAAAATGTTATTCTTTCCAAGTTCTCGTGGACACAACGCCAGATGAGAATGGTCTGGAAGCCCACACATGGGTGAAATCAGAAGATAATCTGATTAAGAAAGGCAAGACATCATTTAATCAAAATATATTCTCTTCTCTCACCACTCACACACCCACTTAGCTGGTTTGTTTATTTTTTTCCCTGAGCTTGGGAGACATATTTTGCTCTCAAATAGAAGTGATCTGGGGCACCAAATGCCTCTGGGCTTTGTATTTGTGGTCCTTCATCAGCTCTGAATAACACAGGGTTTTAAGCCTTTTGATGATTGTTAGGTCTGCTCATGAAGGTCACCTGGGGAGTCTCTTTGTTTTCATGTCAATGCCAGGGGCTCATCATTTTAGATTCGGATTTAGTTGATCTAATGATAAGGCCATGGCTTTGATATTTTTTGGAACCTTCCCAGGTAATTCTCAGCTAGGTTGAGAGCTCCTAGATTAAACTTATCTCAGCATTACCAGAAGGAGAATAATTCAGTTCAAGTTAAAACAAACAGGCAAATGCAGGTAAAAGGAACCTACTACCCCAATAATTGACTTTGCTTTCTTTGGGAGTCTTAATAATTTCCTTCAGAGCCAGGTGTGAGTCTCATTTATTTCAGTATTCTTAGCACAGCACCTAGCACGTTTTAGTTGGTAGAATGAATTAAGAAGATTATGATTTATTTTCATGTTATAATAGTGATTGATAATAAATTTCCAGAAATCATTGACATGACATCTTCAACTTACAAACACTATGGAACAACTAAAAGTAAGAAAGAAAAAAGATGCTGTTGAGCAGCCAAAATAGATGTCAAAAAGACTAGGATGATTCTAGTACACTTTATTTCTGGGAGCATCCCTCAGGCTGCTCTGGGAGCTCTGTTCCTTTTCTACACACAGTTCTAACAGTCTTGCTTCTCTGGTTTCTCCATTCATAGAAACTAAAAAGGGTAAAAAATGACTACTTTGCAATTTGACACACAAAAAAATTATGCATTATAAAAGTAAATAGGGCCAGGCGCAGTGGCTCATGCCTGTAATCCCAGCACTTTGGGAGTTTCGAGGCAGGTGGATCACAAGGTCAGAAGTTCAAGACAAGCCTGGCCAATATGATGAAACCCCGTCTCTACAAAAAATAAAAAGTTAGCCGGGCACGGTGGCGGTCGCCTGTGCTCCCAGCTACTTGGGAAGTGGAGGCAGGAGAATTGCTTGGACCTGCGAGGCAGAGGTTGCAGTGAGCTGAGAACATATCACTGCACTCCAGTCTAGGCGACAAAGCGAGACTCCATCTCAAAAAAACAAAACAAAACAAAACAAAACAAAAACAGTTGAACTCAGAGAATATTACAATCATGCTGGATACATGGAGATTCTAAAAATAAACTCTTTCAATGAGTATCAGGTGAGCTTCTACCTAGTACCAGGTCCCAGGTTCTTGCTCTTGAGATGCCTCAAGTGTAGTAACATTATGAACATTATGCTGTCATCACTGCTGCTACTGCTGCTGCTTGGTTTTCGTTGTCCAAAACATTTCGTAGTTTTTATTACTGAGGCCCTGTTCAGGCCATTCTTATGGCCTCATAACTCTTTCTCTGATCCATATAACTTCCTCCAATCCCTCCTTTTATTGCTGCCAGAAAGATCTCCCTAAATGCAAATCCCATCATATTAGTACCAATTAGAAACCTCTAGCAATCCCCACAAGCTACAGGATTTAGCATAGACCACTGTATACAGCTCTTCATGACTGATCCATATCTACCTTCCAGCCTCCTTGTACCTCTCCTGCTTCTCATTTCAGGCTCTGTGAACTGCTCTGGTTCTCCCCATACACTGCACTATCTTCATGCCATCCTTTCTCACTGGATGCCTTTTCTTCTTGCCATTTTAACTACCTGAATCTCCAGGAAGTTTTTTTCAGCACCTACTCATGCCACACATATGCCACCCGCCTAGCTAGGCTAGTTATCTTCCCTTTGATCTTACCATACATCGAAATAATGTTCATATGTGTTTATTTTCATGGCCACTTCCTCCTCTCCACTGCCCTTCTTCCTTTTCTACTTCCCAGCATTTTAAGAAACCAGAAGGTGGGAATCATCTGTTTACCATCTTTTCAGTGTTTGATATAAACAATAAGTGACAGTTGAATGGGACTAAATTAAAAGCTCTTTTCCATTCATTTTCCATTCATTTTTGTAACTCAGATGTCATGTCTCAGCAGGAACCTCTGTACATAGTTCACAAGCTCTGTGTTTCTACAAATGGTTTCCAGGATTTGGCCGTGGAATATGATGCTCTAACAGTGATATAGCAAAGTCATGGGGAGCACTGGAGATGACATGAGCTGCCTGGGATCAATTTGTAAAAGTTATTTTCTGTGAGCCTTGATTCCTTGTCTGTTTATGTGCAGTGCCTGACATGCCAAAGATAGAAAGCTAAAAATGTATTGAGCACTTAACTATAATTGTTTTTATTTGATCTCCACAATACATTTTGGCAAATGCAAGGCAAATAGTATTATTCCCTTTTTATAGAGGAGGACATGGAGTCTCAAACTTGCTTAAGGTAACATGACCAGTAAGTATTGGTTCTGCTGACAAAAATTTAGAAATTCTGATTTTTAGTTCATTGTTTTTTCCATGACTATATGACATCCACATATGTGCTACAAGTAATGGTTTCAATGATGAACTTGACTCATCAAGAAAAGATTCTAGCCAGTATATCATGTTGCAAATGATATACTTGCTATAATATACTGCACAGGCAATACCATAGGTAATAACTTTTAGAAAGTGTTCCAGTCAAAAGTTTAAATAAAACCAAGAGAAATGAAGTTCTGAAGGGACTAAGAGTCATGTATATAAAAAATAAGCTTACATCGAACACCTTATCCCCTGAGTTATAAATCAAGTATTATTGTAGCCAAATTTTAGTATTATTGTAGTAGATTTATTAAGAAATTAGGATCATAGGACAGAGAAGTTCCTTCAGTTGTGTTCTCAATTACTGATTGTCCTTTAGATAAAGTCATGCTTTGCCTAGTTCATAATAGTAATGGGTAAATTTTAGAGATCTTGCATTGAAAGCCACCTTCAGTAATCCTCCTCTTAGTTTTCTAGAATTGCTACCTAAGAACTAGCCTAAATCTTTCATAAATACCTGAAACCACTTTTCTTTTATTACTATTCTTAAATTAGAGGTTATCTGGTTCCTTTACTTGTCTCGACTCACTGGGTCCTCTTCTATATTATAAACTATTTTTTTTGTTGTTTTGTTTTCAGGTGGAGTCTCGCTCTGTCACTAGGCTGGAGCGCAGTGGC
The DNA here is from genome assembly GCF_008728515.1 of Papio anubis. Lineage (NCBI taxonomy): Eukaryota > Metazoa > Chordata > Mammalia > Primates > Cercopithecidae > Papio > Papio anubis. Next base: position 63,120,630 of record NC_044985.1, read on the forward strand.
GCAATCTCGGCTTACTGCAACCTCTACCTTCTGGGTTCAAGTGATTCTCCTGCCTCAGCCTCCCGAGTAGCTGGGACCACAGGCACCCATCACCACACCCAGCTAATTTTTGTATTTTTAGTAGAGACAGGGTTTCACCATGTAAGCCAGGATGGTCTTGATCTCCTAACCTTGTGATCCACCTGCCTCAGCCTCCCAAAATGTTGGGATTACATGAGCAACTGTGCCCGGCCTTTTTTTTTTTTTTTTTTTTTTTTACAGTAAGGGCTCTATGTAAGATTCTGTTTGCAATGGGGAAACAAGTGAATTGATTCCCAGGGCATTAAAAAATCTTTATTGTTTACCAAAAAATATTTGATTGTTTGAGATGGACCTCCTTGAAGCCCTAGTCTGAAGTTGGGTCTACTCAGTATAATCTTTGGAAATCTTTATGGCTTTAATCTGGGCCTCACATACAGCACTGCCTAGATGCAGCAGTATAATAGGTGTCCTTTTAAATGAAGCTAATAAAGCTTTCTTTAATCTTATGAGCTAGACTGTTCTGCCTTCTCTTCGTTACACTAGGGGGCACCTGCTATGATGCAGATTTCTGGGAGCCACTTATACCTTTCTGAATAATAATCTCTAGGGTGGGACTCTGGCATCTGCATTTTAATAATCTTTCCAGGTGATTATTCTACCCACTATCTTTGAGAATCTGTGATCCAGGTTGTATTTTGCACCTCAGTCACTAGTGGGTCAGTTTATGTTTTTTGCCGGTAGATGAAGCAAACAACCACCCTGTTGAAAAGTTCTTGCTCTTTGGCCTGAGAGTGGTACTTTTCCACTCTTGCTTGGTGTTCTGCTTCCAAACTAATTTCAGTGCTTAGCTGCCCACTATATTGATTTTAAAATGGGCTCAGCCATGTTGGGAATTCTAAGAGTGAGAGTTAAAGCTAGCCTTTTGTTTTAACAAAGGTGTGAACTTGGCTACCAGCTATCCATAATGATACTGCATCTCAGGAGAGACTCTTATTACCAGGAGCCGTGAGGAAGAGTCTATTGATCTTTATCCTGAAGAGCTAGAAATCAAAAGGCAAAGTGTTTCTTCACTAGAGGGTTCTCCTATTTATCATGCAAGCTTTGATTTTAACATTCAGTCTCATACGTGCCATGTGTTTATATTTAGTGGAAAGTGAAACAATCATTGGCATCCAAATTGTGAGTTATCTTAGGGAGGGCATCCGAATGGAATTCCGACTCCTTGAAGGAAAGAGAGCTTGTGTTTTACATCATCCTTTTATCATTTGAACCTTTTGGGTCTTGTAGGTTAAATGTTGTCAGTTGCTCTTCAAGGAGATTTTACCAGCTATTTGCACTTCTCTAGTCTGTGCTCTTTTCATGTCAGACAAATATGCCTAAGATGGTGGGCATCTCAAAGAGGAAAAAGAAAGGCTGCCTTTTTTTTTTTCCAGTTCACCAAACTGTATATTTTATAGTACAAATGCACTTCCAATCAACAGTAAAAGACAAGTGTATTTTATTCTAATAATAATGTCATTATTAGCATAAATAGGCACAATTTCTCAGTTTTTAAAAATAGAGCCATATGAATCTATTCACTGGTTATGCAATTCCCGAAAAACTGGTGCTTAGTTATAAAAAGCATGGCATTGTTGGGCCAAGAGAAAAGCCCAGAACCTAGGAGAAAGGTGGGAAAAGTCCGTGTGAATGGCATTGAGAGTCATAGGCCTCAGGAGGCAATTTACATTATTTAAGGAAATTGGGTGTTTCCTCTTTCAAAGTAACCATATTACAGTTTCTCAACATGTAAGGAAAACAGTATCTCTCAAGAAAAAAAAAATGTAAAGTAACACAAAATGTCTCAACTTGCTTTTTATATTTATAATCAACCATTCTTATTTGATATTTATTATATGCTTATTTTCTAGTTATAATTTCAGAGAGTCCTTTGAAATTGTTGCTCTGTCACTGTAAGTGAAAAGTATATGTTTTTATTACAGTGGGACAACTGATTATATTTGCATGATTCTGAAACAGTGACATATTCATTGTAAAAAATTCAAACTATACCAAAAATTATAATCAAAATATAAAGCCATAGAGAAATCTACAACTCAAGGATACCTTCTTTTATCAGTGGGAATTAGCCACTTTTATCAGACATCTCTCCATGCAGAAATACAAACACACAGGTACAGTTTTAAAATTTAGGCCAGGTGCAGTGGTTTATGCCTGTAATCCCAGCACTTTGGGAGGCCGAGGCGGGCGGATCACCTGAGGTCATGGGTTCGAGACCAGCCTGCCCAACATGGTGAAACCCCTTCTCTACTAAAAATACAAACAATTGGCCAGGAGTGGTGGTGGGTGCCTGTAATCCCAGCTACTTGGGAGGCTGAGGCAGTAGAATCGCTTGAACTCGGGAGGTGGAGGTTGCAGTGAGCCGAGATCAGCACCACTACACTCCAGCATGTGTGACAAGAGCAAAACTCCAAAAAAAAAAAAAAAAAAACCAAAACAAAAAACGTGAATCTGATCACACTCAGGATGCATTCTATAACCATTTACTTTCCCCACTTAGACATATATCATTGATATCTTTTCATGTCAATAATTGGAGATGTTGTCATTTTTAATGGCCTTGTTGTTTCCCACTGCATGTTGGTTCCCTAGGTTTTTTTTCCTCCTGTCCTAGGCATGAACTTATTTTTTTCTATTTCAAAACATACTTGTGCATGAATCTTTTTAAATTTACATAGTTATTGTCTTAGAATAAAATCTTGGACATGAAATTTCTGGGCCAAAACTTAGGCATAACTAACATGATGATTGATACATATGACATATGACCAACCATCCTTCCAGAAAAGTTGAAGCAAGTTTCATTACTACTAACAGTGTATGGATATGTCTATTTCCCTACCCTCTTTAATACCAGGTTTAAAAAAATTAGAAAATTTGTTAATATGCTAGATCAAAAACATGTTGTTTTCATTCATATTACTTAAGTAAAGAGGAACATCTTTTCCTATTAGGCATTTGTGTATATTTTATCTTTTTTGGTTTGCCTTTTTGTCTGGTTTTCTATTAGATAATTTCCTTTTTGAAAGAGTTCACCTACCCCTCTTTTACTCTCATAAAAGAGTTCACCATTTTATGAGTTCTCTGTGTAAGAATATGAACCTTTATATGGCATATGAATTGTAAATACTTTCCATAGTTTGTTTTGTATGTTTAAATACTCTTTATAATATTTTAAGTTTTTTACATCAGTGTTTTTACACTGTGTTTTACAAGTTTTTACATCAGTGATGAGTATTTTATTTTTCATAACAAGAGTTGTGTTTTTTTTTTACAGTGTAAGAAAGCTTTTATTTTTTAAAACTTGAGATTATGTTTTTCTTATGTGGAATATAAGATATAAAATTCAAACATTCTTGTGATAAGCAAACATTTTGCATTTACTTTGGTTCTGTTATCCTATTACTTGAATTTGGATTATACCTTTGAGACTAGGAGCATAAAAGATACAATTGATGAATTTGCTATTTCTTCTTTACAGATAAATTTTTCTCTGTGTCTAGGTCACCACTAAAGACTTAAAATTGGCTAATTTGACATAAAAAAGAATGAAATTATGTTCTTTGCAGCAACATTGGTGCAGCTGGAGGGCATTATCCTAAGTGAAATAACACAGAAACAGAAAATCAAATTCTGCATATTTTCACTTGGGAGCTAAATGATGAGTACACATGGACATAAAGATGGAAACAGCAGGCATTGGGGACTCCATAAGTGGGGAAGTGGGGAAGAAGGGAGGGGGGCAAGTTGACAAACTGCCTATTGGGTCCTATGTTCATTAGAAGTCCAAACCCCAGTATCATGCCATATATATGTGTGTGTGTGTATGTGTGTGTGTGTGTGTGTGTGTGTGTATATATATATAAAACAAACCTACACATGTACCCACTGAACCTGTAATAAAATAAATAAGTGCAAGGTAGCAAAAAGTTGGCTAATTTGAGAGAATCTTACAATTTTCAAATTTAAAATCAGAAAAATTATTGATTTGATTTATCCATTTACTATGCAAATGTATACAGCATGTGATAATGTACAAAAAAATTCTCACATGTTTAATTATATGTGCTTCTCAGAATCACCCTGTGAGTTGAATAAACTATTATATCTATTTTATATATGTGAAAAACTGAGGCTTGGGGGAAACAAAATACAATATTTTTCTGACATAAGATCACTGAACTAATGTGTGTATGACATGATCAGGATTTGAATTCAGGTCTTTGAGTGCAAATTATGTATTTTTCTTATTTATTTCTGTCTTATCCTAATTTTACTTTTTCACTATAATAAAAATAAACAGCAGATGCTTAATGTCAAGTTTGTCCAATTATCTGTTAAGTGACTTCTTAAAATGAAAAATATGACATGAAGATATTTTCATTGCGCATACAGAAGGGATTCTGATGACCAGAGATTTTATGCATTTTGAGCACTTAGCTAGGAATAGAAGAATACATTAGTCAATCTGGCTTTAGAAATGTTAGCCAAATACGTAAAGGCAATTATCAAGTCACACTCCATAGCTGCTGAGAACCTGCAATGACATGTCCTTGATGAATTCCCCTATGGAGCTAATTACACGGAGGAGGGAAGGAGGCAAACGTAGCATCCCCTGTGGAATTTGCTCTTGCACTGCATAGCTTCTCCTCAACCCACTACGGTACTAGAAACTAATATTTTTCCAAAGAGACATGTCACCTCTGACATCGAGGGCCATCATATTAACAAAACAAGCATCAGATGGAAGAAACACTGTTAAGGAAGGCCAGAATCCACACAGACCTGCAGAGGTGGAATGAAATCCTTCACCCTGTCACCTGAAGATGTCTGTGCTCATCTAGGGTGTATATGCCTTGATGCTAACTTAATCTTTATCCGTCAAACAGCTCCTGGACATCTCTTTCCTCCCCACAAGTTTCTTCTCCCTGATGGTACCCCAGGCAGTGGGTGCCCATTTTCCAAAAGATTCCCAAATTCAATCTCCTTGGTCAGTCTCTTTAGGCTCCCTTTGGGAGTCTGCACAACAGGATTTCCACCTGATGCTGTCATGTCTTTCTCCTTTGTTTGTTCGTTTTTCCAGTGGGAATTTTCTTGGTTCTCTTTCCCAGTGACACTGAATGCAGTATATATATATATTTTTAAACACTATCTGAGAGAAAAATTCGACATGACCATATCTATTTCTGCTCTGAAAAGCCAGAATTCATTTAGGGCAGAAAAGAAAATCAAGGGTGCTGTGGTTGGTGAATAAGATAAATTAAAATTTTGTTTTTTCCTTTTACAATGGTTTAATTTTGATAAACAGGTATCACTGTAGCTTTCAGTAAGAGGCATCTGCAGTTACATTTTCCGCCTTGCTGGTCCTATGCAAAGTCAATATGTCATTGACTTTTACTTCACGCAAGTTCCTTCCTCTGCCTATTTGTGAGTATATATTAATGTACCTTTAAAAAACTCATTATTTTGTTTTTAATACTCAAGAGGTTGTTTCTCTCCCGAAGCATCATGGTTCTTGAGATGAGGAGAAATCCTCCTGAGAAAAGGGTTGCTACATTTAGCAAATAAAAATATAGGATGCCCACTTAAATTTGACTTTTAGATAAACAACAAATAATCTTCTAGTATAAATAGGTCCCAAATATTGCATGTGTATTTATGAAACAGACTTCTGCTATGTGCAATATTGTACTACAAATTACTTAAAACATCAAGGTGTATAGGCCTTGATGCTAACTTAATCTTTATCCGTTGTTTATCATTGTTTATCTGAATTATGTTATCATTGTTTATCTTAATTATTCATTGTTTATCTGAAATTCAAATTTAACTGGGTAGTTTATGTTTTATCTGGCAACCCTACCTGAGACTAGTTTTTCGAATCTACGGAGACCAGAACTAGACTGTGTCAGAGGAAGCAGTATGTTTTTTAACTTTCACAATAAGTGAAGTAGAATGGCACTCTTTTCTCATTAGAAATAGCATAGGAATAGGTGTTAGTTCAAATACGTGTATCCTTTCCAGGGTTGACCCACACTAGCACTTCAGAATTAGGGTGGATGATGACATATATGCATTTAATAGTGTTTTATAAATAATTGCTTGAAGTTGCTCATGGCTTCTTTTGAAAGCATTCATTTTAATTAACTGGTATTCTTTTGTACTTCTTCCATATGGTAATTTTAACAAACCTTAACTCTATAAATCTAATCAGTAAATTCCTGAGTCTATTTAAATACTGTCATTTATAAATGTTTGAGGATTGCAGTAAGCTTTAATGAAATATAGGATAATGAAAGGTAAACAAAATATCATGGCCATTGAAGTCCCTAAAAATAAAAATAAAAAGTACTCCAAAGTGCTAAATGGAAACACAATTCCTTCAGGGCATGCTGTCTATAAATCATGACTGAAGGTCCAACCAAGGTTAAGTGTAACTAGTATTGTTAGACTTCAAATGAGTCATATTTCTTAAACATGCCAAATTCTGAATATCAAACTGAAATCTTACTAAAGGCTGAAAGAAACCTGATTATAAGACCAAAATATTAAGACCAACAATTTTCAGTTAGCTAAACTCATAGAGGAAGTCATGAAGCCATGCATCACAGCTACACTGCCACCTACTGGCCTTAAATTTTTAGAAATGAGAATCTAAGTCCCACCCTAATTCTCATTTTTAAAAACTGACATGTTTTGCATGTAGGGTAGGGAGAAACAGGATCTGTAATGGTTTTGTAGCCACTCCCCTCCAAATTCTATAACAGTGTGGTAGATTAAAGATGGTGGCAAATTCTTTCTCTTCTTCATATTGAGAAATGATGTCTAATTTTCTTCCTCTTGAATCTGAATTGGTCTTAGTGACTTGCATGATCAATGGAATGCAGCAGCAGATGTGCTGGGAGTTTCAACACCATTTCTTAAGAAGGCTTTGATTTTTACCCAGGACTCTTAAAATGTTCTCTCTGCTACTGTGTAACTACCTGAGATAACAAGGAGGATGCTGGGGAGGCCCCATGGAGGCCCTCTGGTAGATTGTTCCAGTAAGGCTCAACCTTCCAGTCATTTTTGACTGGGCAGACATAGGAGTGAAGTCATCCTGGGCCCTCCAGTCCAGCCTGCCTGAAAGCTGAATACTAACAAAAGTACTCTATTAGATGCCACCGGGAAGAGAAGAACAGCCCAGCCAAACCCTGCTGGAATTCTTGACCCATGAAATTCTGATGTAACTAGTTATCAAATGGCTATATTTAGGCTACTAAGTTTTAGAGCAGTCTTGTAAGCAGCAATAATTCACCAGAACAAACAGTGATATGTTGATCTTTATACTTAAAAGCAACAGAATGAGGTGGAAGAAGAATGTGCTGATTGGAGAAGGCAAAGGAGAAGTGGAATAAAATTATCTGAAAAGAGATCATAAATGCCATGGACATCAATAAAAGATGAACTAGAGATTTAGAGGACCCACAGTAAGTTAAAAAAAATTCTAGTCCAAAGTTTTTTGCAGGCTGCTACTGTGATTTTGGGTAACTCAACAACTTTGGCCCAACTTCTTGGAGATTCAGAGAGAAAATGGCAGTAAAATTTCACCTCATGCAGATGCTGTGAACAGTAATGAATAAACATGACAAATATGCTGCAAACAAGAGCTAAAAATGCTATGTAAGAAGCAATCTTTGCACCTACTAAAAGTCTTTCATCAGATGATTTCAAATTGAAGGTGTCTCAGGAGAAAAAAAAAAACATTGAAAATACAAACAGATTTTGTTTTTTGTACTTTTATTGAAAAGGTACATTTAAAAAAATACACAGACATTTTACCATTTACAGGTTGCAGATATAGATGCTCTAAAAGAGTTCACTCTATTTTGTTGTTTTATGATAACTCTTGCCCCTGATATCACAAACATTCCAGTCTAGTTGATATCGGTTTAGAAAGGGGGGCATGGGAGCGTGACCTGCAATATATTCAGTGAACAGAAAGACAAATTGTTCAATTATAAATTTTTTATCTTCTGTACATTATTGCATTAGGGAGCCACAAAATTATGTAGCATCATTACAAATGAAAACAGGTTAAAAATGAAGAAGATACTTATATAGAAATACATGGATTCATTATCTTCTTGCAGAATGCACAAGAGGTGCAAAAATGTGCAATTTAGGAAGCTCTTTTTCTGTTTGTATACGTTTGCTTAGCAACACAAACCAGTGAGGAAGCTACAAAATAAGTTAAACAAAAATAGCAAACAAGTAGTAATTATAGCTATGTTATATGGCTTTCTATTTCATTTAAATATCTCCAAATAAAATGTGAAATAAAGAAAATACATTACTTTATCTTTTGTTCTCTTAAAGAGAAAATTCAAAGCTACTTTGCTTCCTAACATTTACACAGCAACTAAAAATGTTTAATTCAGACAAGAGATACAGATCTAGTACTACACAGGATACAACAGTACTTGGGTCGAAACAGTACACAATCCCTGTCAACAACAGTACACCAAAGAGAGAACTTTGTCATCCGTTGGTAAGATGGTATCCACAAGTAAGCACTTGTGTTCATTGATTTTTGTTCCACACTAGAATACACTCAGTTGGATACCAGAGTTATTTACAGACATCTGAGGAAGATCCTAGTTTTCAAGTCTGTCAGGAAAATATTCCATATTGTTTTAAGCCAGATCATACCCATGGAAAAATAGAGAATGATTTTCTTTCTTTTTCTTTCTGACCAACATATGTTCAAGAAATCAAATATCTGAGATACACAAATTGAATGGGGTGGCGAGGGAGGGGTGGCGGGGAGGAAGTAGGGAGATAAAGCCTATGCTGCTCAGATTACTAAATTATAGGAGCGGTCTCTAAAAGCCCTCGTGAATCTAGTGATGTGTTTCTCTTTGGAATTGGGGAGCTGGGTGGTAGGCTGCATTTTGTGAGTGAATGGGGGTGCTGCAACACAAACTGCTTAACTTGCTGAATCCTTGTGGCTTTCTTTCTCAACTTCCTACTGGCCTCAAACGTCTTGGGGTTTGCAGACGTTAGTATGGAGCAAAGAGGATGGAGGCAGGAGTGGCGCGGATGGGCCCATGTCCAGGCCTCAGAAGAGCTGGAGGAATGGCTGGAGCTTGGAAGAGCGAGGCGGAGGGCCGGGGTGGGAGTGACAGCGCAGAGGACACGGCGGCTGCCGCTGCGAGAGGTGAGGACAGGAAGGCTGGGGCCAAAGGCTTCATCATATCTTTCTGGAATGCAAGTTTTGCCTAAGGGAGGGAGAAAACCAGGAATGGGGTGGAGATACTGTTTTTGAATAACCGCACCACAGGTATCTTTTCATAAGTAAAACAGCAACATTAAGAAGTCTTAAATTTTGAAAATCTTCACCCTCAGAAGTCGAGAAATGATTACGTTCACAATGCTGGTTTCAGTGGCTCATGGCACAGCTTTCTTTTATTTGGTGGTCTTTGCTCCGGTGTGCTAGGGCACAGGGAAAGGCCTCTGAATAAATTCTAAAGCTATTTTATGCTGCTGCTCACCAGGAAAAAAACATGCCCAGAAGTTTCCTGCTTAGGTGATGAAGTTCAATTCAAAATTCAGGCTTGTCTTAAACCACGATGAGGCCTGGAGAGTTTTGTTTTGTTTTTTAAGAATATGTGTGATCCTTCCCTTCTCTGAGATAAGCTGCATTGAAGTTAGGTAATGAGTTCAGTACTTTAGGGACCCTGAAGAGTCAAGAAAACAGTCAGTTCACACCTCTGTCACTGGCTACTTAATGAGTAGGCCTTGAAAAATCACAGCTAAATCAAATTTCTGTTGTTGAGAATGATTGTAAGTGGGCTAGAAACTCTCTATTTAACGGAATGCCAAGATGGAATCCTCCTGTGAAGAAATCAATGCTTAATTTCTCTCTCTTGCAATCAGGAGGAGCCTTGCAAGCTGGATTTGCTTAATGCAGGTAACACCTGCTTGCAGCGTCAGACAGAGGCTTTGGAGAAGCTGGAAGGTAATCTCAGAATTGCCTCCAGCTGGACAAGTTTAGCTTCATCCTCAGACTGAACACTGCACTGGGCCCAGTCCCAGGGAGATTGTGAAATCTATCCATCTTGGTATTTATATGACACTTATTGCTGGAGTCCCTAGGTGTTTTTGCAAAGACACTGAAAATAGCACATATTGAGAGCATAACAGGCTAATTACCAACATGCCTGCTAGAATGGAGAGAGCACACCATACGGACACTGCTTTACCTTCTCATGCCATATTAAAAAACAAAAACCAAAAAAACAGAAAGCATGAGGATATTAAATTAAATGGATGGATTTTTGTTTTATGAAAGAAATCCCTCTTTCCAAGTTCAACATCCCAGGATTCCTGAGGCATCATTTGTCCTTGTTCTTGAGACTTTACTTTATATGCTAAAGAGAATAGTCTTTTGAAAATAACTTGGTAAAGAGTAACATATTAGCTGTTAAAGAGGTTCAGTTTCTGTTTTCTAAGTAAGTTGTCCTATAGCAGAACTAAGCAGTTCAATCTAAAACTTCTGTCTATGAGGGCTATTTAAATTCGAAACCTTTCATGACCATTAGACTCTACGCCTTCCGTGCCCACAGTGGCTGCCCAACCCAGCAAGGCTGCCCCACAAAACAGGTGAGCAGGTGAGGTAAACTTACTGCTAGAATACTTGGGCTCCGCTGGAGTTTGTTGTAAGGGCTGTATTTTGGCTTCAGTGGTTTCCCTGCAACTCGATCTTTATGCCTTCGGCTAGAAATGTGCTGAAAAAAGTTTGATGCATTAGCTGAATTGAAATGTGAGTCTTATTCCATGTAAAATTTATTTCTAGGTAGCTGTTTTCTCCATTGCCAACTCTAGGTCCATAGTTCCACGATGGTGTGGGTAAAATCATTATGATTTCTAAATTAAGACTTATTCCTCCCTCAATTGTAACGCTTCTCTGTCTGTCTCCTGTTCTCTATAGCCCTTATCAGATTTTGCCTGGTATTAACACTGTTACTGATGAGTTTCTCTCTCTCTAATCAGATTTTGAGCCTTTGGAAGACAGGCTTATCATCTCACCTTACCAGAAGCTCCTGCTCAACTGTAGGCTCCAGTGACTACTGTTCCTGTCTCTCCAATATCTAGCCTGGAACCTGACATATAGTAACAGTAGATGCTCAAATATTTCATACTGACTTTTTCTTCCACGTAGCACCTGTATGTTGCATATTGTTTGCATCCTACAAAAGTTAGTCAACTTAACCGTGAGCACGGTAAAAACCATTCTATAGATGAGAAGATACACAGTCAAGTGGTGGCCTCAAACAACAATGTTTACTAATTCAGGATACGTTACCTGTTTGAGTTGAATTTCTGAGTTAACATGAACATCACAGATTTCACAATGAAATGTCTTGTTCTGTAGTCCTGACCCCTTACTGCCATTCTGCATCTTTAATCTTGATCCAGGTCTAGGATAGGATTTAATTGGACCAGCCCCATTACGAGCTTCAACCATGGTCTTGTGTTTAGATCCTAAGAAAGAAAGGACACATATTAAATAGCTATCCAAGAATTATACAAAGCTCTTTGTTTTCTTATCCTTGAGAAGTTTACCTGCAGGCTAAAATTCCCAATGCTTTTTTTAAATGATCACTTTAATGCTGATTTTTAGTTTAACACGTTATTGTAAAAAATGGAAAAATGTAAGAGTATATAATACAGAAAATATAGAGAAACATAAGAAAATAAAGATTACTCATGTTTTCACTACTCAGAGGTAACCACTATTATCATTTTAGGGTATTTCTTGTCAGATTCTTTTTTTAATGTACTAAAAATTTTTTTCAAAATGGGGATCATACTAATTAAATATCCTAAAAATTTCACATAACAAATCATGTACATATTTTCTGATCATTATGTTTTAATGGCTGATTAACATATATCATATTGGGTTACTAAAATTTATTCAGTATTTCCCTACTGGTGGGCTTTAGGTTGTTTCCATTTTTTTTCTCTTTTAAGTGTATTGCAGTGAACACTGTGCATAAATATTTATCTTCATCTCTGTCACTTCATCAAAATGAGTTTTAGACAGTATTAGATGTTTTTAGGAAAATAAAGAATAGGACAAGTTTGATCTCCAAGCTGCTTTTGTCTTGCTAGTTGCAAAGTCATATGATCATACTCTTCTAAAATCACTCTTTTGAATCAAAAAAGTAGAGAAGCATTGAACAACCCTAAGGTCTGAACAACAAAAGATTTGGTAGTCTGATGGGAAAAGTTGGGTTTCATTATAAACATTATTTAAATGCAAAAGATAGCTGCTAACCTGTGTTGTGTGCCTCCAGCTGTGACAGGGAGTTCACAGCCACTTTGCATAGTGAACAATAAAGTAATTTTTTGGCTTTTTCTTCTTCTGATTCAACAACAGTACCGGCAGCTCCATTTGTGCTCTTGGAGGGAGAAGTGGCTGCTCCAGGTGGCAGGGGTGTTGTGCCAGATTTGAGGAGAAATGAGCCACTTTCAGAGCTTGACGGCTGACTGGAACTGCTGGCTTTTAACTTCCCTTTATCTTCTAAGAGAAACACAGACAGATCTTATTGAAGCCTCATATATCATATAAACAAAGATAAATCACCATAAAGGAATTAAAAATAGAAATTTGATTCTTATGTGAAGTTTTTATTGCAGCATAGATTTCAGTTTATAAAGGTTAAATCAACCTCTATGTTTAAATCAAACAGAACACTATGCCATCAGTTTGATATTAGGTCATCCCAAGATAAGGATGACTTATGAAAAATGACTTTGTTCTCCCACTTGGAGAAGGTAAGTTTCTATCTGACATCCTTCAGTTGTAAATTATGCTACAAGGAACTCTTTATTATTAAACAAAACCACCTACCCTCTGATACAATTACATGATATGAAGGTAACATGAAATAAGCCATTAGGCCATGTTAGTTTCATTTGACTACTTACGTTTAATTATGACAGAGATAAGTTAAACTTTAATTTGTATACCAAGCTAAAATTTTAGCTTTGGATTGTGGGATAGAAGAAACATGGTTAATTTTGGTTATGATTAGCTAAGTTTTTGCTGCTCTGTGGATGGCAATGCAATTTATCCAAAATATAAGAGACCAAGATTCCATTCATTATGCTTATTAATTACTGCCAGTCTAAATCAAAAGTTTTAAATAATGACATTAACCATAAGCACAATATGAAGATTAGCCAAGTCATTTAAAGACACTTTGGCAGTTTGATCATGTAGCTACTAAATGCTTATAATCCTCAAGGCCCATGTGTAGGCTATGAGAGTCAGAGTGACTTTAACAGAATCTAACTCATTGAGGTTCATTTGCTATTCAAGACAGTCTCTGTTCAGTGACTCCTTTGGGAAAGAAACTGGGGCTTTGTAAGCAACAGCAAAATCCATCAAACATTTAATCCTAGTAGAGCTGGTACTTTTAGAAAATGTCTATAGATATGCTGATTAACTCTCATGAAGAGAGAAAGGGAATGAAATCTGAGAATATATTTGCTAATTGCCCTAGCTAATTTGGAATTGTATACCATTGGCCTAGAAGACTAAGAGGGAAGGAGAGACTAGGCAACAGCAATGTGGTGTGTGTTTCTGTGTGTATGTTACAAGGTTCTGTATATGGGTAAACCTAAGCTTTTAGGATACATTGCAAATGATGGGAGATCATATTTCTACTAAGATATTATATAAAGAAAAGCCTAATTGATTTAGGAATCAGTAGTTGATTTCCATCCTTTCTTTTCAGTTGGATCCATTCAGGTTGAGACTAGACACAGCCAGGGTGCTATGGAGGGATTTCAAATCTGGGTGTTACTTAGAATAAATGAATGCTGAGATCCTTTTAAACCCTTAGGTTGCACATTCCATATTCCCTTTCAGTGAGTGTACTAAAACTTCAGGACGACATGAAATATGATAGAAAAGGTCTTAGACTTTTATTAAACTGACCTCTACAGTGTGAGAGAAAGACATAAAATCATTCTTCCTAATTGGTAATAGTCAGCAAATTAGATTGGAGAATATTTTAGGCCTGGAACCCTCTCATCTATAAGGATCCCTCAGATTGAATCTGCAATCTTACAGAACTCATAAAGCAGCAAAATAATTCAGTAATCTTAATATTTGGAATTACTCAGTTTCTTGTGATGAAAATTAAAGTTATTACATACCAAAATCTTTCCTTGCTTCAAGCATTTCATATGAATTCGATCTAAAAGAATCTGACCTGTTTCAGTCATTGACTCACTCATTCCCTCATATTACTAATAATGTCCCTTATACTAATGTCCCTCATAAACCCTTACATTTATATAGAACTTTACAGTTTACAAAGTGCTATGACTTACATTGTCTTATTAGCTCTCACAGAAAACTTGTGAAACAGGTAAGGCTCAAAATGATTATTCCTATCTTAAAGATGAGGAAACCGAGCCTTTTCAAAATTAAATAATGTCCCACGGATTAGTAAGTGGTATAAATGAGCATGATGTTTTCTCTAACTGATCGGTCTGTGGTACACTAATATTTCAGCACAAAAGGAGGACTTAATATATCACTAGTGACATAAAAGTATACAACAGTCACCCTAGATGTGAAATAGCAGTTGCTTCGTTTTACAATTGTAGGTTAGTTTTTAAAGTATATTTATTTGGCATAAGTGAAAATATTATCCTGTTCAACAATCATTTGATTTAGGTTATATTGAGAAGATGTATAAAATTATATATTTTCTCTGTTCCTATTTCTTTAAGAAAAATATTTCCTTTTCATATCTTGTTTTCAAAGAGGTAATTTGTGAATTAACAAGTACATATTAACAATATGTTAATTGCTGACAATGTGCTAGACACTAAAGAGAATAGTAAATAAAGTAAGTATGTACTATGAGAAAATTACAGCATAGCAAGAGAAAATGAGACAGTCATTCAAAGATCTCTAATTTACAACAGAAACTGGTAAGAGGCATGAGAGCATAGAGCAGAAAATGATTACTTCTGCTTGGGAAGAACGAGACATTTTTCATTAAGGAAGTGGCATTTTGAAGGTTTTGAAGGTCAGATTTAGATAAGCATAGAATAGGGTTGAAAATGAGTGGGAAGTGAATGGTTAGAAGCAGAAACATGAGGAAATACCTAGGTATTCGAAATCTTGGGGTTTTCTTGGTGAATACTTGGTAGTTGAGCATAGAGCTGGCAACAAGTGTAATGGGAGATATTATTATAGAGGTCAATTGAGCCAGAAGGCAGAGAATATCTTAAAACTATTAAAATATATACTAAGGGCAGACACTTCCCTTTTAAAATTGAGATGTATGGTATGTTTAACACTTACATGATCTAAAATTCAGATAAATTATGTTTTAAATTTTTTTCTCAGATAGGCCAGAGTCCTAATCTTTGAGAATATTAAGGAAAAATATTGACTTTGGAAATGTGTATATGATTTTACTCTATTCAGGAAATTCTGTTATTGGATAGATACTATCTAGTCAATAAAACAGATCCTAAAATTTGAAAAGTCACTGATGTATTTATATATTTGAATAGTGGCATTCTTTCTCAATATGCAAACGTCTAAACTTCAAAGCCTAATTTTATTATTTCTCATCTTAATTGCTTGATATTTTAATGAAAATCCATTGTTTTATTCCTCATTCCTTCCTGGTATTTTAAAAACCTCTTTGTGTATTTGAAAGTTTAATTAATGTACTGTTTACTTCTGTTTCTTTTAATAAAGATGCATGTCTTCTGGAACTTCTGGTTAAGATGAATTCCATTTTCAAGTATTCCCTCACCTAATGTTAATTAGCAGGTTTTCTGACTGTCCTAATTATTTCTTGATTACTCAAACACATTTATAAGGTTTTATCCTACAGGATTTTGAAGCAGAATTTGCTTAGCTACATCAGAATTGTTCGTTGTAACAAATATACATAATTTATGCATCCAAGTGAATTTATTTCTTCAAAGTAGTGTCCTTGGGAAGTTCCATACTGATTCATTTATTTTCCAAAGCTCCAAACACTTGAAAACTCTTTTCTTTGATACTCCTTTTATGTCCAGTTCATAAGCCATGTAAAGAAAATCAGTCTTCAAAATGTATCACCCTTATTTCTTACTCCAAAATCTTTACTCAAATTAATCCACCTTATTCATCAAACTTAGCACTACATTACTCAAACGCAGCCTCAGAAGACTAATATGCTAAGACAAAAAGAACATACCAGAAGCTCTAAAAAGAAGTTTTAAGAAACCAATCCTGTTGGCATATGGAAGAGTCATGTCCATTCATAGGTCTTAATTTAAAAAACAATAAAAAATTAATATTCTACCTACAATGTAGGTCTTATATTTTGAATTAGAACTTTGAAAGCTGTAATCAAATTTTTATTATTTGACTTGTAAGATTTGCTTTTGAGTTTAATTTTACCAATGTAATAAGATTTTCTAATCAGGATGCAGTGGTTTAATAATAGATACATATTTTATGCAATAAATGTATGCTCTCTGCAGAAAATTTAAAAAATGAAGTCAGACAAACATTTTAAAAAATTAAAATTACTTATGATTCTATCATCTACAATAACAGTTGGTAAACTTTTTCTATACAGCTCCAGAAGACACGTTAAGCTTTGTGGCTATACTGTCTCTGTTGTAACTACTCAACTCTGCTTTGTAGCAGAAAAGCGGCCACTGGCATGGCTGTGATCCAGTAACATTTTACTTATGAAAATAGGTGGCAGGCAATATTTGGCTCACAGGCAATAGTCTTGACCTAGCATTATGATATTTTGGTATATATTACTCTATACTATTTTTTACATAATAGCAAATATGAATATACAGAAACATACTGTTCTGTAACTAATATTTTTCACTTAGGAATAAATCAAGAACATTTCCATGTCAATAAATGCAGAACTGGATTAAGATTTCTAACACCAAATTATATGTATTTATATGAATGTACTATATTCAACAGTTTTCTTTTGATATTTTGGTTATCTCTGGTTTGCACTTTTGTTAATGTTTAAAGGATACTGAACAAGACTTCTGTGGCCTCAATGAAGGACACAACTGAGAATTGAAAGCAACTGGTATTTAGTATTATAGCATGTTAGAGAAAGTCCCTCAGAAACCCCCAACACAGTCCTTTATAAGATTTAGTAGAACTGGTCCAGCTACCAGCACCCTATCACCCACCTGTCCAGGCCTTATAAAGTAGTCTGAAGATTGGAGGACTCACTGGAGTCATGAATTTCTGGTCTGGTTGGGAGCTTCTGAATCCCAAACTAATAAAACTAGAAATGCAGGTAAGAAGGGGACACTGGGATTTCATTCCCTAGTTAGACTACTGCAGGTCTTGGCAATCTGTTCCTCACTTGTGGTTGAAGGGAGATGGGGTTGGAGCAAGAAAGGTAAGAAGGAGAAGAACCTATAATCTCAGTTTGGCATGTCAAGGTTGAATAAGATTTCTTTGGGCCAATAGGATGCTTTGAAAGGTAGCCTGGCTCAAATCATGTTGTTAGTGCCCAACATAGGAAGTCTGATCACTAGGACCTTGGCGGCAAGAGGCTGAAGGGTGGGCCTTTAGTGGCATAAGCTGAGGAAGGGTTGTAAGAGGTCAGGGAACCAACCTTATGAAGAATTCACACGTTGTCCCTGAGAGTCAGACAGCATCTGGACATCTGCCATTCAGAGGACAACCATAAATGTCATTAAGTACAAAAGCATTTGCCCTTTTTTCTCCTCTTATCCCTAACGATGGAAGGCGCAAGAATCAGAAAGCATGGAACACGGAAGAAAGAGCAGACCATGCCCCTTTTCGTGGTTCAACCTGAGCCAGAAAAAAGGGAGTGTTCAACTGGATAAGAGCCTAAAGTTTCAAATAGGACCAGACTTTCTGATATTTGACAATGTCTTTGAGGAATGAGAAAGGGAGATTCAATAGAATATACAGTCATGTGTCACATAATGACATTTCAGTCAATGATAGACTGCATACACAATGGTGGTCCCATAAGGTTATAACGGAGCTGAAAAATTCCTATTGCCTGGAGGTGTGGTAGCTGTCATGATGTTGTAGTGTAACACATTACTCATGTGCTTGTGGTGATTCTGGTGTGAACAAACCTACTGTGCTACCAGTTGTATAAAAGTATAGCACACACAGTTATGTAAGGGATATAATACTTGATAATGATAATAAATGACTGTGTTACTGGTTTATATATTTACTATACTATGCTTTTTATAATAATTATTTTAGAGTATACTCCTTCCATTTATGAAAAAAATTAAAGTTATCTGTAAAATGGCCTCAGGCAGGTTCTTCAAGAGGTATTCTAGAAGAAGGCATTGTTATCATTTATGACAGTTCCATGCGTGTAGTTGCGCCTGGAGACCTTCCAGTGGGTTAAGATGTGTAAGTGGAAGACAGTGACATTAATGATCCTGACCCTGTGTAGGCCTAGGCTAATATGGGTGTTTGTGTCATAGTTTTTAATAAAAAAATTTTTTTTAAAAGTTAAATAAATAAATTTAAAGATAGAAAAGAGCTTAGAGAATAATATAAAGAATTTTTGTAGCACTCTGCAGTGTGTTTATGTTTTAAGCTAAGTGTTATTACAAAAAAGTCAAAAGTTTAAAAACGTTTAAAGTTTATAAAGTGAAAAGATTACATTAAGCTGAGGTTAATTTATTACTGAATAAAGAAATTTTCTAAAAATAAATTTAGCGTAGCCTAAGTATATAGTGCTTATAAAGTCTACAGTAACATCCTAGTATGGTAAGTGTATAGGAATGTCCTGGGCCTTCACATTCATTCACCACTCACTCACTGACTCACCCACAGCAACTTCCACCTCTACAAGTTCCATTCATGGTAAATGCTCTATACAGGTATGCCATTCTTATCTTTTATACAATATTTTTATGGTACCTTTCTTATGTTTAGATACACAAATGCTTACCATTGTGTTGCAATTGCCTACAGTATTTAGTACAGTAACCTGCTATATAGGTGTGTAGTGTAGGAGCTAAATAGTTCATATGGTTTAGCTGTGTCCCCACCTAGATCTCATCTTGAATTGTAGTTCCCATAATCTCCATATGTCATGGGCGGGAGCCGGTGGGAGGTAATTAAATCATGGGTACAGTTACCTCCATGCTGCTGGTTCTCATGATTGTGAGTGAGTTCGCATGAGATCTGATGGTTTCATTAGGGTTTTTTCCCCCTTTCACTTGGCACGTCTCCTTGCTGCCACCATGTGAAAAACGACATGTTTGTTTCCCCTTCCACGATGGTGGTAAGTTTCCTAAGGCCTCCCCAGCCATGCTGAGCTGTGAGTCAAATAAACCTCTTTCGTTTATAAATTATCTAGTCTCGGCCAGGCGCAGTGGCTCACACTTGTAATCCCAATACTTTGGGAAGCCGAGGCAGGCAGATCACTTGAGGTCAGTATGAGACCAGCCTGGCCAACATGATGAAACCCCATCTCTACTAAAAATACAAAAAAAATTAGCCAGGCGTGGTGGCACGTGCCTGTAATCCCAGCTACTTGGGAGGCTGAGGCAGGAGAATCTCTTGAACCCAGGAGGCAGAGGTTGCAGTGAGCCGAGATAGTGCCACTGCACTCCAGCCTGGGCGATAGGGCGAGATTGCATCTCAGAAAAAAAAAAAAAATTACCCAGTCTCGGGTATGTCTTTATTAACAATGTGAGAAGGAACTAATACTACTGTAAACTATTTAGCTTAGGCCTGTAGTAGGTTGTACTGCCTAGATTTGTGTGAGTACTATACACTGAATGATGTTTGCACAATGACAAAATAACCTAAAAATGCATGTCTTGGAATGTATCTGCATTGTCAAGCAACACTGCATTGTTAAGCAACCCTCTATAAGCTATCATGTTTGTACCTCATTGAATTCATACATTCAATAAACCAGTTACATAAACAGTATTATATGCAGACATCTCTGAAAACTCATCTGATAACTTCCTCAGGACATGAACTTTGAAGAGAAATTGCTGGGACAAAGATTGTGTACATTTCTGAGCTTTTGATGCATATACCAAATTGCCCTCCAGAATGGTCATACAAATGAATACTCTTAGGAGTGTCATAAAAGATTGTGGCTTCCCTGTACCTTTATCAGCCTAAGTATCCATTGACCTTACCAATCCAACAGACATAATATGGTATCTCATTGTTAATTTGATTGGTATTTATTTTATCACTAAAACAGATGAATATTGTTTCATAAGATTAATGATGCTTTGTATCTCAATGTAATTAAAAAAAATTTTATTATTCTGAAAGGAAACAAAAATCTTACAGTTTTGTTTGTTTGTTTGTTTGTTTTGAGACGGAGTCTCTCTCTGTCGCCCAGGCTGGAATGCAGTGGCCGGATCTCAGCTCACTGCAAGCTCCACCTCCCGGGTTTATGCCATTCTCCTGCCTCAGCCTCCCAAGTAGCTGGGACTACAGGCACCCACCACCTCACCTGGCTAGTTTTTTGTATTTTTTAGTAGAGACAGGGTTTCACGGGGTTAGCCAGGATGGTCTCGATCTCCTGACCTCGTAATCCGCCCGTCTCGGCCTCCCAAAGTGCTGGGATTACAGGCTTGAGCCACCGCACCCAGCCTAAATCTTACAGTTTTAAGAGTTAAAACATTGTACACTAAAGTAAAAAACTTTACAATAATAATAAACTTTCTTTTATACATCCTAATAATGTGAAGTTGATTGAAGCATTGTTCTTGAAAACTGAAATCAGTATTGCAGTCATTATTTGAAAATTTGCTTTATGCAGAGCAAAAATACTAGCCTAATGGCTGTTCCAGGCAATTGTATCTTACAATAATGGTAAACGTAACAATAATAATCACAAATCAACCACTCATAGTAACTGAGCACTCACTATAGACAAATCACTATTTTAAGAATTTACAGTCATTATCTAATTTATTTTTCAAACACTATAATGAGACAGAAATTGTTACTATCTGTACTTTTAAACATTTTTCTTTTTCTTTTAATTGAGGTATAGCATATATTATAACATATATACATTTAATACATTTTAATGTATGTATATAGATACAATATCACATAGATACAATACACCTGATGATCAAGTGTTTTCACCACCCCAGAAGCTCCCTTGAACCTCTACTAGTTGAGATTCCCCCAAAGATAACCCCTCTATTAACCTAGATCAGTTTTATCTATTTTTAAGCTTCCTATAAGGAAATCACACAATATATTTATTTTGTGTCTGGCTGCTTTCACTCAACATTATGTCTGTAAGATTCGTCTATATTATTATAGATAGAAGGATATTTTTTCAGTGCTGGGTAGTATTCCATTGTATGAGTATGCCACAATTTATTTACCTATTTTGCTATTGATGAAAATTTAAAATGTTTTCAGTTTTTGGCCATTTTGAATAATTCTACTATGTACATTCTTTTAAGTGTTTTTTGGTAGACATAAATACTCATTTTTGTTATGTATGTATACACAGTAGAATTATTGGGCCACAAGATATTCATATCTAGCTTTAGTAGATTCTGAAAAGTTTTCCAAACTGATTGTACCAACATATATTTCCATCAGCAATGTATGAAAATTCCAATTGTTCTACATCTTGTCTAATTCATGGTATCAGTATTGTCGGTCCTTTTGATTTTAGCCATTCTAGTGGAGGCGTGGTGGTATCTTATTGTGGTTTTAATTTGTATTTTCCCAATGGCTAGTGATAATGAGCTCTTTTCGTTTTTTTATTGGCCGATTGTATATTTTGTGAGTGTTTGTTCATATCTTTAGCCCACTTTTAAAACTGGGTTGTCAGCTTTTTCATTATTGATTTATAGGAATTATTTAAATATAGCCTGAACAGGAGTCCTTTGTCAGATATACATATCACAAGTCATCTTTCAGGTTGTGGCATGCTTTTCACTCCCTAAATGTTGTCTTATGATAACCCCAATTGTTTAAAAAGAAAAATCTCCAAGGCTTAAATAGAACAAATAACTTGCCTGTAGTCATTCAATTAATAAATGGTAGAGTATGGATTCAAACAAAGGCTTCCTGAACCCTGAGCCAGTGCTCTTATTGCTCTTCTGTGTTAAGAATATTAGACTAAGAATGCTTAGTTTTAGAAATAGCTTCTTGAATGTCTTGTTGACTAAGGGGGAATGGATGGTAATATCTTTGTATATCTAAGTTACATGATGCCATAGAAAGCATACCACATGATATGGTTTGGCTGTGTCACCACCCAAACTCATCTTGAATTCCCATGTATTGTGGGAGGGACCCAGAGGGAGGTAATTGAATAATGCGGGCAGGTCTTTCTCATGCTGTTCTCCTGATAGTGAGTAAGTCTTATGAGATCTGATGGTTATATAAGGGTGAGTTTCCCTGCACAAGCTCTCTCTTTGCCTGCTGACATCCATGTAAGACATGACTTGCTCCACCTTGCCTTCTGCCATGATTGTGAGGCCTACCCAGCCATGTGGAACTGTAAGTCCATTAAATCTCTTTCATTTGTAAATTGCCTTTTTCAGCGGCATGAAAACGGACTAATACAGAATATTACAGGCACATTTTGTAGAGAACCAGATAAATAAGTCTGCTTTGATGTGGTTCTTTAATGGTTGTGTAGCAGGCCTAGAGTATGCCATCCCTGTAGCAGCCAAAGGAGAAGCTCTGAAAACAGAGTAGAAGTTATTCTTTTGTAAGAGAAGTATACATCTATTAAAAAAAAAACTCTATCTGTTGGGGTGTCTCCCTCATTCTACCAAGAAAAGAAGGAATGACTCTAGCCTCTAGACACTCTAGTAAATGGAGAAGGCACTGATTTAAATTCGCATAAGAAACCTTACCCTTGTTTACTGTGCTTTTCCTAGTCACTTCCTCATAACTGGCCTCCCCACACCCTTCTTTATTTGTTATAGCTTGAGATTATATTTAAGCCTGAATTCAAAGTCACCTCTTGGAGATTTACTCATTTCTCTGGGTATCTCCCATCAATACATGAGGTGTACATGTTAATAAACTTTGTTTTCATGTTAATGTGTCTTTTGTTACAGGAATCTGTCCCAACCAAGAACTCAGAAGGAGAGAAAATTATTTTTTCCTCCCCTATAGTTGGAACTTTGCATGTAACCTAAGAAAGCAAACGACAATAGTTTTCAAAAGTTCATTTTAAGAAAAATTTTGTGTAGGTATTGTTTTATTTGAATTTTCAGGTCTTGTCTGATTTCCCAAAAGAATTAATGGACACTCAGAAGGAGGTCTCTGATTCCCTATATGAGATAAAAATTTCTTTGCATTTTTGTTTTTGATAATGTGTGTCTTGGTTTATTAAGTTGCTTGAGTTAAGGCCACTAAGAAGTTTAATTTTCTGCCTCTGAGGGGTTGCAAAGATTTAGAAATTACAATAAGTGGGGCAGATACAATATAGGCATCTATGCTTGGTGGAGTGGAAAATTAGTATAACTATTGTTAAACAATATATAATTTCACCAAGAAAGTCTCCCTCTAGAAATTTGTCTTAAGGGAATAACCATCCATCCATTCAACAACTACTGATTGAGCACCTATTATGTGCTATACACTATACCAGGCATGGAAGTTAGCAGTAAAAATACCAAATCTCTGACTCAGTGGAATTAATCATCTAGTGAGGGAGAGAGAAAATGTGTGTGTATGTATTTATATATACAAATGTATTTTAAATAATTTAAATGTAAATTTTAATTTATATATAAGTATACTTATTAAATAAATGTGAATTATAATAATAAATGTATAAACTTTTTTATTACATGTAATAAATATGAAAGCACATATATTCAAAGCATATATAAAACTATATAAAAATTATATATGTAAAAAATATATATAGTGGCCAGGCCAAAATATATATAGGCATGGTGGCTCACGCCTGTAATCCCAGCACTTTGGGAGGCCGAGGCGAGTGGGTCACCTGAGGTCAGGAGTTCAAGACCAGCCTGGCCAACGTGGTGAAACCCCATCTCTACTAAAAATACAAAAATTAGCTGAGCATGGTGGCACATGCCTGTAATCCCAGCTACTGGGGGCTGAGGCAAGAAGATTGCTTGAACACGAGGGGCAGAGGTTGCAGTGAGCCAAGATCTTGCCACTGCACTCCAGCCTGGGCAACAGAGTGAGACTCTGTCCCTCAAAAAAAAAAAATTTATATATATATATATATATAATATCTCATAGTGATAAGTGCACTAAGAAGAAAAATAAAGTTGGTCATGGTAAAGAGTCAGCTCAGGCCTATCTGAAGAGGTGATATTGAAAGCTCCTTTGCAAAGATTAAGATAGTCATAGAAATCTAACATGGCTGACTCCATCTTGCGTCTATTCTCACAGGCTGGCTGTCCTCACTCAGTGCCGGGTGTAGGCCAAGCTAACCATGGAAGGAATTTAGTTTACAGTTTAACTTTGAAGCAAGGATGATAATAGTTCCTCCCTAAAACTGACCCTCCCTGCCTTGTTTTGTAAATCTACTGAAAGGTGATAAGATTAAGAGGCCTGAATTCTGCTAAAATACAGGTGTAGTTAAACGATTACCAGCCATTGTTTCTTAGCTTGCTTTTCTACAATCCCTTACTGCTCAGGAGTCCTGTGGCCAGAAGTTACAAGATTTGTGACTTTCCCAATCTTTCTTATAGATAACATCACTGTTGTAGAGCCTAAGATTGGTGTTTTGAGATGTTTTTCAGACTTTTCAACTGACTGACTCCACTTAGACCCATGACTCATGACTCAAGCAGACCTGTAGTCCCGACTCAGAGGCTGACTCAGCACATGAGGACAGTTTTCCACACCTCTATAATTTCATTCCCAAACAATCAGCATTCCCCATTCCCTAGCCCCCTGCCCATGAAACTATCTTGAAAAACTCTAACCTCCAAGCTTTCAGGGCAGCTGATTTGAGTAATTACTCCCATCCTCTCACTTGGCTAGCCCTGCAACTGTTGAACTTTTCCTACCACAATACTGCTCTCAGTGGATTGGTTTTATCTGTACAGCAAGCAAGATGAACCTGTTAGGCAATTACAATATTTGACAGAGACGTGGATGAAATAATAGGAGTTCTGGGAGAAAGAGTGTCCCAGGAAGAATGCATAGTAAGTCTAAAAACCTTGAAGCGGGAACAAGCAAGGACAAGAAAGTCAGTGAGACTGGCGTCTGACTGCAGGATGTGAGGTGGAGGAGTTGGAGGGACCAGATCACATACAGCCTGGTAGAACATGAGAGAAATTTGGGTGTAACATAAGTATGATTACTGAGTAGGGAAGAGAGATGATCTGATTCCTGTTTTCATAAGATCATTTTGCCTTCTTTGTGAAGAATAGACTGTGAAAGGATAAACATGAGGAGATCAGTCAAGAAACGACTGTAGTTGCCCATGAGACAGCGGATGGTTGCTTAGACAAAGGTGGTAGTGGTAGAGAATTGAGCAGTGGTTTCAGAATATATGTGCAGGTAGAACCAACTAGACTTATTCATCAGGTGTGGGACGTTAAAGAAAGAGAGGAATCAAGTCTCATTATCATGGTTTTAGCATGAGCACTTGATAAATGGTGGCTGATGTCATTTACTAAGATTTGAGATAACAGTATTTAGGATGCTAACAAAACTTCCTGGCCTCTCAGCCAGGAAAACTTGGTTATTCCTAATTCCATTTTTGACTGATTGAGTCATCTTAAGCAAGTGATGTATGTGATTGGGACCTTAATGCTTACATGTGCAAAATACTACCCTTTTCTTATTGACATTAAGAACCAAGAACACTGTAAAAGTGAGGCAAGGGCTTCAGGTGGAAAATGCAATGGAAAGGTAATAGTTGTAAGAAGTAAGCTCAGATAATGAGGCCAGGGTCATGAATTCTATTCCATACTTCCCAGGACCTGTGAATTTCTAAATCCATGCCATTTATCACTGAGGACTCATTAGGCTCATTGATACCTATTGACATCTTCTGAAATAAGCCTTCCAGAATAGCAAAGAAGCCCCAAAACTTGAAAAAAGTCCTCAGATCACCAAGGTCACAATTTCAATAGAATTGCACTTTGTGCTTTCTGAGGTCTCTGAAGAATACTGCTTGTCAACTAACACAGTGAATTTTTCCTTTTTATACTCAATATTGCACTAAACAGAGGCATGCAGTGAAAGGACTGCTGGTCATATTCTTTCCTGTATTCACAAGCACCTTGTCCAACATCTCATTATTATTCCAAAAAACAAAGCAATGCCCATATTACTGCTTAACACTCATTAAACCAAGTTAGCTCACTTTGATAAGGAATTCTGAAATCATTCTCTGCTTTATCTTTCCACTTTCTAAATAATAAGAAACTAATGGGCATCAGTCAGAGTACCTACTTTCTTCCAATTGTGCAGTCTTGTGAGAAATGAAGCTGAAAAGCTCAGGGGGCTCTACAGCAGACAAAAGGGGGAAAAAAACCACACTGCAAACCTGTATGTATGTAAATTGGTGTGCTGCAGAAGACTTAAGCCTTTGCCTTGTTCGTCCCCTCCTTATCTACACATTTGACAAAATACAACTGATAGAAGTCACCAACTGATGACAGATATTTTAAAAGTTTAAGGTAGAATTCCATTAGATAGTTAATGGATTTTTTTTTTAAAGCACACAGGCTGTAAGATGAACAAATGAATTCAATACCTTGGAGTTGTCTGCAAAATAAAGTGTTGCAAGAGATGTAAAGATGCTAGAGTATCATCACTATATTGTTGGATGCACAAAAAAGGAATATTCATTTGTAGTGTAATGGGACTACACCTATCTAAAGGAGCAGGAAGAAAAGGCCAATATTGCAGATAATGATCAGATACAACTCTCAGGTTGCCTTACTTATTTATTAGATATTTTCCTGAAAGGTTATGTGCATAAAGATCTTGGAAAATTTAGTAATAAGTTGAACACACTATTTAAAAGATGTGTGTGTGTGTGTGTGTGTGTGTGTGTGTGTGAAAATAGAGCTTTCTTGCCAGTGCAATAATCACACACAATTATTTTAAAATTCTATATTCAGATGGATTAGATTTGCTTAAATTAGGAACATATATAATAAAAAGTTATATATGCATCAGAAGAGGTCAATAAACACAATAGGGAGAAATGATTATATAAAGGGAATATACACATCAATCAGATGTGCATATTCCATGCAGATAAAACTTCTGCATGGAAGTTTTATCCTTGTTCTAAAGCTCCAGATCTCTCATGAGCAAATGTCTGGTCTCCTATTTCTTAGAGAAATGGGGAAGCTGGATGAGATCACCCCAATATTATAATTTCTTCCATCTGCACCCATTTTCTTCACATCTCTGAGGAAAAGGTGTATGCTTCCACTTGTCCTCTGTATTTCTTTTTCTTTTTCTTTTTTTTATTATGCTTTAAGTTCTGGGGTACATGTCAGAACGTGCAGTTTTGTTACACAGGTAAACACATGCCATGGTGGTTTGCTGCACCCATCAACCCATCAACTACATTAGGTATTTCTCCTCCCCTAGGTAATTCCTCCCCTAGCCCCCCACTCCCTAGCAGGCCCCAGCGTGTGATGTTCCCCTCCCTATGTCCATGTGTTCTCATTGTTCAACTCCCACTTATGAGTGAGAACATGCGGTGTTTGGTTTCTGTTCTTGTGATAGTTTGCTGAGAACGATGGTTTCCAGCTTTATCCATGTCCCTACAAAGGACATGAACTCATCTTTTTTTATGGCTGCATAGTATTCCATGGTGTATATGTGCCACATTTTGTTCATCCAGTCTAACATTGAACATTTGGGTTGGTTCCAAGTCTTTGCTGTTGTGAATAGTGCCGCAATAAACACACATATGCATGTGTCTTTATAGTAGAATGATTTATAATCCTTTGGGTATATACCTAGTAATGAGATTGCTGGGTCAAATGGTATTTCTAGTTCTAGATCCTTGAGGAATTGTCACACTGTCTTCCACAATGGTTGAACTGATTTTCACTCCCACTAACAGTGTAAAAGCGTCCCTATTTCTCTACATCCTCTCCAGCATGTGTTGTTTTCCTGACATTTTAATGATTGCCATTCTAACTGGTGTGAGATGGTATCTCACTGTGGTTTTGATTAGCATTTCTCTAATGACCAGTGATGATGAGCATTTTCTCATATATTCGTTGGCCACATAAATGTCTTCTTTTGAGAAGTGTGTGTTCTTATCCTTTGCCAAGTTTTTGATGGGATTGTTTTTTTTCTTGTAAATTTGTTTAAGTTCTTTGTAGATTCTGGATATTAGCCCTTTGTCAGATGGCTAGATTGCAAAAATTTTCTCCCATTCTGTAGGTAGCCCGTTCACTCTGATGATAGTTTCTTTTGCTGTGCAGAAGCTCTTTAGTTTAATTAGTTCCCATTTGTCAATTCTGGCTTTTGTTGCCATTGCTTTTGGTGTTTTAGACATGAAGTCTTTGCCCATGCCTATCCTGAATGGTATTGCCCAGGTTTTCTTCTAGGATTTTTATGGTCCTAGGTGTTACATTTAAGTCTTTGATCCATCTTGAGTTGATTTTTGTATAAGGTGGAAGGGGTCCAGTTTCACTTTTCTGCATATAGCTAGCCAGTTTTCCCAACACCATTTATTAAGCAGTGAATCTTTTCCCCATTATTGTTTGCGTCAGGTTTGTCAAAGATCAGATAGTTGTAGATGTGTGGTGTTATTTCTGAGGCTTCTGTTCTGTTCCATTGGTCTATATATCTGTTTTGGTACCAGTACCATGCTGTTTTGGATACTGTAGCCTTGTAGTATAGTTTGAAGTCAGGTAGCGTGATGCCTCCAACTTTGTTCTTCTTGCCCAGGATTTTCTTGGCTATGAGGGCTCTTTTTTGGATTAAAGCTCTTTCCTATAGCTTCAACTACTTTCTTTACACTTGATTCTTTTTTTTTCTGTCTACAAATGCTGAAACTTCCATGTTCTAAAAGTCATTCCATAACTCAGTTTACTCCCAGAGCTTCCCGCCTATCTTCTCTCTGGTGCTGAACTAGAAGTGGGAGTGTGAAATATGCCTTTCTGCTTCCTGTCTTCCTATCCATCCTTATCCTCCTGTCAAAGGCAATGGTGTCTCTTTTGTCTTCTCTTACACTGGACATGAATTTCTTCTAGAAACTTTTCCCCTTCAATGTCCACAATATTTTTCACCCTGGATGTTCATGACACTTTCCCTGACTGGGTGTCCTTTAGCTTCTACGACAGCTTGTTCTAGACCCCCTTTACCATCTCCTATTCTTCTGCCTGCCCCTAAATGTTGGCATTCCTCAAGATTATACTCTAGTCTTTTTCTTGGGCATTACATGATCTAATTCAGTTCAATGACTTCCTCTACCACATTGACATAGATTCCTAAATCCAGAGGTAAATTCTCTACTTTTCTTTCAAGATGAAGACCCTTTTCCACCATATTCTATAGGATGTCTGCTTTTAGATATTTCCTGGGCATTTCAAATTCAACATGCCTGTTACTGAATGAATAAGCTGCTCCACACAGGGGCCTTTCCAAGTAGTCCCCACATCAACTAATGGTATTGCCAGTTATATATTAGAACTGTCAGCAATGACTCTTAAATTATTATCTCTCTTACATTCTGCATTTAACTAATTATCCTCATCTATCAGCCTTATTCACCGTTTAAACTAGCAGACATTTATTTAGCATTTACTATATGCCACTGCCTCATTTTAGGCTGTAATCTATTCTCTCTGGATTACCATGAAATTTCTTTACTGATCTTGACCATTCTAGTCTCTGAGCCCATGTCCTCCCTTCTTCCCTACTCCATACTTTTATAATCCTCTTCACATAATTATATTATGATCTTCCATTAATTATAATTATTTATTTGCACTTCAAAATTATTACCAGGATAGAGAGATTCTTGAGTCCTGGAACCATGTCTTGATTTATCTTTATGCCTAATGTACAGAAAGCCATAGGTGAGCAATAAGTTTGCGGAAATAAGAAATGTCCAATTCAAGGCAGTGCTCTCCAGCCTCATAGTAAAAACACAAGAAAATTTCACTGCTAATAGCTGAATCATAACTAGTAAAACAAATATACATAGAATAGACACATAAATGCATTTTAGCTGTTGACTATGTAAATTACTCATATCATTGTTGTCAAGTCTATATATTTGCAATATATATTTAATGTCACTTGAGGTTAAAACAACTCTCTTGAGTGGATCTCCTTGAGATGTACTAGACAGGGTCATAACAACAAACACATTCCCTTGTGACAGGTCTAATATTTTGATATTTGATAATATGAACAAATCTGTGATTATCTCCTTTGTTATAAATCCTATACAAACGTACATATAGATAAACAAGGTACCTCTAATAACGATATAGCTAAGGCATATACCTCTGCCAGACAATCTGAAGCACATGTGAAAAAAAAAATCACCAAAATATAGCCATTCCTCTTTGCAGCTAAACTCATGTTCTGTTCTTTGGCAAGATTTCTCATGAAACTATAGGTATTCTGTTTGGAAATTCATCAGAGGTTTCTAGCCCAACAACCCATCTCTGCAATGGTCTATATAGTCAATATTAAATTACATTATACAATATTCACTTGTGTTATCAACGATTACATGGTTGATATACTTGTGTAACAATACTCTTTAAGAAATCCCACCAGGTGTGGTGGTTCATACCTGTAATCCCAGCACTATGGGAGGCTGAGGTGGGCAGATCATTTGAGGTCAGGAATTCAAGACTAGCTTGGCTAACATGATGAAACCCTGTTTCTACTAAAAATACAAAAATTAGCCAGGCATGGTGGCACACATCTGTAATCCCAGCTACTTGGGAGGCTGAGGCAGGAGAATTGCCTGAACCCAGGAGGCAGAGGTTGCAGTGAGCCGAGATCGTGCCACTGTACTCCAGCCTGGCAACAGAGCAAGACTGTTAAAAAAAAAAAAAAAGAAAGAAAGAAAAGAAAAGAAAAAAAGAAGAGAGAGGGAGAGAGAGAGAAAGAAAGAAAGAAGGAAAGAAAGAAAGAAAGAAAGAAAGAAAGAAAGAAAGAAAGAAAGAAAGAAAGAAAAGAAATTCCCCATCGAATGTCCCATGGCATTATTTAATTTCTCCTACTCTTTAGGTAATAGATATGCATTACTGAAGGTGTCATTATAAAGACTTTGTGTCTTACTGAAGGTGTCATAATAAATACTTTGTGTGTTGGTGATGGTACCACTCACAATTAACCCATATCCTCAAGGTGCATAATTTTACATCTGGTGGCCCAAGACTGATTCTGAAGTACACTGGGAATCCTTCAGTCATCCATTTAGGCTTCCTCCAACTAGATGCCTCATTTAAACTTGGTTTAATTCCAAATGTCCCCAAGGGTTACCTAGTATAGTTTAGTACAGGCTGGTTCAGCTCATAACACCTACTAGTTAGCTGACTTGCTTTATTAGTCATAGGATTTCCTGTTGGAAATATCTGATCTCGATTCCTCACTCGAGGGTGAACTACTGGACCACCTTTGGAAACAGAAAACATTTTCTATATGGTGTCTACCATTTTGCAGAAGTGGAAAACAAAACAGATACTTAAGTCATAAGCCCAGAAATACTGAGTAGCCAAGGACAGACATGGAACTTAAAGCTAGTTTTTGAAATTCTCTGAGCACTATAACATTACACATTGGGTCAATCTAAGGCAGTCGGGCCCTTCTCATCCAGTGCTACATTATCATGCCTGGAGCTAAATTCCAGAAACCCTGTCTCTTCAAGCATGGCTGATGACTGTGAAGCTTGCGAAATCCTAATTAGCTATGTTTATGTCTGATTTTCATATCTTGACTTTTAGACTAATCCTGAAAGCAGGGAAAATTATCTATAAATTAAAGTGACTCTTCACTGAATCAGAATCTGCATGTCCTTATCTTTAGAAAAAAAAACAAAAACAAAATAAAAAGCTTATTCATTTTAAGTAACTCAGGACCCATAAAAGTTAGGCGGTGAACTTCAAAAGTCCAAAACCAGCCCTGCATTATACTCACATCTTCCGGTAATTCTCTGCCAGGCTACGATCATGACTTACGATGTCACTGCTCTTTCCATTTGAAAGCCTCTGTCAATCAGGTTCTGGCCATCGGTTCATGGCCTGCAGAGATTCGGTGGTTCAATAAAAAGTCAGCCATTGCCCTCCTTGTCTAAGTATCATATGACAACTGTCCCATTGTCTCGTGTGCCACTTTGGAAGCACAAGCTGCCAGTCACACCCAGATAAAACAATGGCATCTCCAACTATCTCCATGTTGAAAGATGGCAGCCTACCTTCTGTATCAGTGAACTGGCACCGATGTTAGTGAACTTGTCAGCTTTTCTGAGTGAGCATAAAAGAGGGCTTGTTCGCTAGAGTTTGAATCTAATAAACAGCTTTCTCTTATTTTGTGTAGTTTTTCCAGCCATTTGACTTGCAGAATAGAGAAATCATATTTCAACTTCTCCAGGTTGAAAAACTGCCCCTTTTCCAATTTGTCACCAAGAGATGTGAAACAGTTATTTCTGAGGCAGCTTTATTATGGAAAATAGAATAAGTAACTCATGTCACTCAAATCAAATTCCTCAGGGAGTAGGTCCAGTAGAGATACAAAAGCCGGGAGTAAGATTAAAAACTAATTTTCTAGGTGAAATGAGAAAAGGCTCTTTTTCTTTGAAATGAATGGCTCTTTACAGAGGAAACAGATTCACAAAGTATAAGTAAAACATTTGAATTCAGGTCCCCTCACCCTCCTTCCTCTCTAGATGCAGAAAACAGCAAAGGGTTTTAGCTTTGATATTTCAGACAGGATGAGGTGGACACTGGCAATGGAAAGGTCAGCCTGAGAGCTACTGAGGAAACTGAGTCTTTCTTCATCTAGTCAGGGAAACTTCCAGGAGACAAGCTTTTTGCCTCAGGCTGCTTCAGGGACGCAGGTACCAGGCTCTTACTCTTTATGCACCTAACTACGTACTTACTGCCTGCTCAAAGGAGACTATGTGGACATTCAGGGGCTGGACTGCCCAGGTATAATACAGATACCAATCCTTTAAAAATATATTTCTAAAAGCCAATTATAAAAAAATTCTAATGCATTTAAATTCAATCTGCAGCTTTATTACAGTGTTGTGCTGGCTTTATATTTAAGACCTAGAGGTTAGAGGAGAAAGTCTGTTGGCCACAGGAAGTCTCCTTTAAAAAGTGCTATCAGGTTGCTCTGCCTCTGGAGTAGCCATTCTTTTTGCTTCTTTCTTAACAAACTTGCTTTCACTTTTTTTCTGTGGCAGGGTTGTCCAATCTTTGGGCTTCCCTAGGCTACAATGGAAGAAGGAGAATTGTCTTGGGCCACACATAAGTTATACTAACACTATCGATAACTGATAAACTAAAAAAATTGAATCTCAAAAAAATCTCATAATGTTTTAATAAAGTTTACAAATTTGTGTTGGGTTGCATTAAGTCCTGGGCTGCATGTGGCCTGTGGGCTGTGGGTTGGACAAGCTTGTTCTATGGACCTGCCCCGAATTCTTTCTTGTGTGAGGTCTAAGAACCCTCTCTTGGGGTCTAGATCAGGACCTCTTTCTGGTAACATCTTCCTGGCAAACTATGAAGGGACTACGCTAAAGAGATTCCTGACACAAAGGAAAATCATCAGCACAGCACCAATTGGCCGACTTTGAGTAAGTGGTGGGGTACATTTTCCCCAGGTAAACGATGGGATTGGGCTAGAGGTCCAATTTAGGAGAGTTAGAGTCCCTCCTAATACAGAGAAGGTTAAAGGCCCTTCTTAGTAAAAGGCAAGGACACTTGACTGAACTTGGGTTTGAGGCCCAACTTAGGAAGGTTAAAGTCCTTCCTCAAATGTTAAGGGGTTAAAGACCCACCTCAGTAGTCTCTCTTTGGTTAAAAATGGACTTGGCACTACGAGCTGTTAACCGCTATTCTCTTTAGATTAATCTGCCTTGTGCTCTTTGCTGTCAGCTGTGGGTGACTGGATTAGGCATGTACCAAATCATAAGACATGGGGAGCTTTTTCCTCCCCAATAGGGGAAACTTGAGAGCTGATGGGACTGCTGGAAGAGATCCCTTTGCAACTGACAAGTGGCCGCCTGAACTTTTGACTCAGTGGCGCTGGGATCTGTGGGTCTTTCCCTGGCTTCCCTGAATTCCTTGCCTTCTCTACCCCACCGCAGGCCATGTTTTTCTCTCTCACTTTCCCTCCTTTCCCTCTTCTGTCTTTTCTGTTACTTGGGGACACTGTCTGCTCTTCCATCCTGTCCAGAGACCACATGTTGAAACTTCTGGTCTGAGGTCATTCCATCCCACTTTGAATGGATTAAGGATGGCAGGCATCAACCAAGGGCGTGTTAACCTTGCCAGTGTGATATTGGGTGCTAAGTGGAGTGGCTAATGTCTATGTTTTGTCATGCATATTTTGCTGTGGCTGGAATGGAAAATGTTAATCCACTTCCTCTATGCAGCCTGCTGGGCTGCATCTTGCAAAATTGAGAGACCTTTTTGCCTATGGTCCCATGAAACTGAAAAAAGATAATTTTCCTTTGTGATGTGGTTTGACCCCCAGGGCTATGGTGCAAGAAGCAGGGTCGCTAGGGCCGCTCAGGGAGAAGTAACCCAGAAACCTAGCATGCTGGTGAAAGGCAAGAATTTCTTACCAGTCAGCCTTCTGGCCTCTCTCTGTGCAAACTGGTTGAAGGAATGGTAAAAATCACTGTCTCCTGTAAAGTTTTGATTCATGGGAAAAAGGATTTGTGAGGCTAGTGTTAGCCTGTAGCAAATCTGATGTGCTTTACCTTATGAATTTATCTTTCTGCTTTATTCTGTCATAAAAAATGTACCCTAGAATAAAATGTGGATCCAGGACCTCTATAAGCCTGCTGTTCAAGCCAGCCCAGCAAGCTGGTCAGTTACAAACTTTGCTGCATGTCCCTGAAACAAACAAACAAACAAACTGGATGAGGTTTCCCTCTCCTCTTGTTTCATGTCCTTGGGAGCTTGACCTTGTAACCGTATGGTAGTATTTTCTCTTGGTCTTTGCCATCCAGAGGACAGGAATTTTGGAGTTCATGTCATACGTAGCTCTAAAAATTATCTTGAGCAGTTAAAAGCCTTAAAATGATATTAGTTTAAGAGGGCTGGTTCCTGAAGGGGGTTTAAGGGTTTCTTATCATGCTAGGTCTCTTAGGAACATTGCTATATGGAGATTTATGACTCTGCAATTGTGACCCTAACAGAATTGGGCAAGAAATAGATATGATGTTGCATTGCAAACTGTGAAACTCACAATAATATAACATAAATGACTAAGAGTTTCTTGCCTATCCTACCTGTGCCCCATGATACATACCTCATCAAGACATTAGAAGTTATTATAAAAATAACTTCACTTGGAGAATAGAGAAAAATGACTCATAATCTTGTCACACTAAATAGGAGTGTTCAAACTGGGCTCTGTGGACTTCCAAGAGGCCCATGAATTCAAGGGGTCCAATAACTTAGATGGCTAAAAACACATTTTTATTTTCTCTTTTTCTCAATGGAAATGTAGCACTTTCTTCAATTATACTTGAGGGTGACAAACTATAGTAGTCCTAGCAGTACCTGTAACTTTGTCACTAACACAAGTCATATATTCTCATCAGACATTACAGTTGTCATAGAATGCTTGAAATATTATTTCTACTCTTCTCCACTTCAAAATTTTAGTAGATATTAGACCCACTACTAAATCTTATTTAATGCATTATTGCTATATTACTATATCATAACTAAAAATTGACAATTGGATTTCGATAGAATTCATTTTATTTGAAAAGCTGTAAATTCCATTTCATAGATTTGATAGTTTGAGAATAGGCTTCACTAGCCAGTCACAGGCATCCATGGCACGAACGGAAGTTAAGAACCTCTGTGTCTGTGCCCGTCATTTCATTATGCCTTAATATATTATTTGCTTTTTCTATGTTGCTTCTTTTATTTACTTTAAAACTGTATAATACACATGCTTTATTTAAGTAATTCCCCTAGTGTTAATAAATGTTTCCATTTTTCATTAATACAAATGCTACATTAGATATCTTAATGCATAATATTTTATTTTTCTTCCTTTGTATTTAGGATTATTACCTTGGTATAGAATCTGGGAAGAGGAATTAACTGGTCTAATGGAATACACATCATTATGGTTCTTGATTTATTCTATGAAGTTGCCTTCCAAAAGGGTTCTCTCAATTTAAAAATACTGTAAGTGATATAAGCGGGACAGCTGCTAATGATTTTTCAAAGTACTTGCAAAACTTCTATTGGATATTAATCATATGTCCTATGGGTTAGTCAAAGGATTGGGTAAAATTTTGACTGAAAAGAAATAAGCACATAATTTTTCTTAATCTAAAAATGCAGTACATGAATTAATTTCCAAATTGAGTAGAATTATTTTACTTATTAACAGGGAACTAAGAACAATGATATTGTGCTAGGGAAGACAAATTATTTTTAATGTGGATATGGCCATTTTGCTTGTTAAATGGGCAAAAATCATAAGACACTGATAGAAGTTCAAATATTTCAAAGCAAGGAATAAGATAATCTGTACTGTGATAAGAACTTTTAGTGTTTGTTATTTTATATTCAAAGGAAACAAGCATGTATTTTCTAGAAGCTAAGTAATTAATAGCCTACAAGGAATATCAAAAAATTGTTTACCGAGAAAAAGGTTTTGCAAAAGCTGGAAATAAAATATATGGGCTGACAAGTTTCTGTTTTTTTACTGATATAAATGCAGCAGGGACTTTTCAGGCAGGGGTGTGCTTCTCATTTGGATCATACCCGCCTCCCTAGTCTTTTGGATCTCAGTAGCCAACCCTGGCTCCAGGCAGGGCTGCTTCCCCACATGTGGCATCCAATTTTCTCTTTCCACAGATAGGGATGTGTTAGGTCATTCTTTCAATACTATGGCTGTACATACAGCAACCCGTCAACCTGTGAGGTGGGCATCAACCTTAATGAAAACAAATAAAAAGAGCTATGACAGTGTCTTCTTCCCCTGTCCACATTCTAGGGAGGGCACCAGAGCTTCCCTCTTGAATGCCACTTAATGATATTCACTTAATATGTGCTAATTATGTTACTCCTATGCAAGAATAGAGTACCAGGGGCTGCAGGGGACATAATAGATGAGACACATTAACCAGTGGAAGGATAGAAAGACTTTTC
The DNA here is from genome assembly GCF_008728515.1 of Papio anubis. NCBI lineage: Eukaryota > Metazoa > Chordata > Mammalia > Primates > Cercopithecidae > Papio > Papio anubis. The sequence goes on from NC_044985.1 coordinate 63,158,091, forward strand.
CACCATTTCATATAAAGGTGAGGAAAACCAAGAAGGCCCTTCCACATCTTTAAATGTCTCACTGAAAAAGTCAGGCTCATGAAACCTTAATATCCTGAAATGAAAACACAAGTGCAAATAATTACTATGAGGCAAGAAAACAAGTACATAAAGAGGAATGTAAGTGCAGGTCACTGTTGCATGCCAGCATGTCATGAAATGATCACAGAGTCAAAATATAGACAGGACCTGGAAATTTCTTTGAACAAATGGTTACTTTTTATGGCTACCATTTACTGAGTGTCTATTGCATGACAGGCATTGAGTCAGGCAGCTTACATGTATTAGTTCATTATTCCTTACAACAATCCTAGAAGGTAGGTATTAGTACTCCCATTTTTTTTAAAAAAATATATACTTTAAGTTCTGGGACACATGTGCAGAATGTGCAGGTTTGTTACATAGGTATACCTGTGCCATGGTGGTTTGCTGCACTTATCAATCCCTCATCTACATTAGGCATTTCTCCTAATGCTATCCCCTGCCCTTGCCCCCACCCCGACAGGCCCCAATGTGTGATGTTTCCCTCCTTGTGTCCATGTGTGTGATCTCATTGTTCAACTCCCACTTATGAGTGAGAATGTGCGGTGTTTGGTTTTCTGTTCCTGTGTTAGTTTGCTGAGAATGATCGTTTCCAGCTTCATCCATGTCCCTGCAAAGGACATGAACTTATTCTTTTTTATGGCTGCATAGTATTCCATGGTGTTTATGCAGCACCCCCATTTTATAGATGAAGAAACAGAAGCTCCAAAGCATGACTTAGTCAAGGTTTTATGAGTTCAGTGAGAGGCAGAGCTAATCTGTCCGACTTCAAGCTCATGCTCCTTCTACTATGCTATGGATGTAAAGTAAGCAAATGGCACTCAGGAATCATACCTTCATTAATAGAGCTTTACATAAGGCCTCTCACAATTTGATTTTTTTAAAAAAAGCATTTGTAATATAGGGTGGGGAAAGAAACAATACACATTTTGAGATGTCAGACTTCCAGAAGTGTCATCTAGTAAATAAATCTCAAACAGCCTTCAAAAAGGATAAGCAGTATGCATAAGTTCACAAACCTTCATCCAGATGTAATGAGTATATGTATAATGGTAGCAGGTTTGATGGACAGCCCGAGTGAGACTCTGGCATTGAAAATATTGGGTTGGTGCAAAAGTAATTGTGGTTTTTGCCATTACTTTTAATGGCAAAAATTACTATCCTTACATAGTAGTAACATAATTAGTATGTTACTTAACATTACTTTTAATGGCAAAAACCATGAGTACTTTTGCATTAACCTAATATTTTTTATCTGAATAACTCTGGACCATTGTTTCCTCTCTCTAGGTGTCACTTTCTAACATCCATCAGAATACTATTGTAATCATTAAATAAGATAGTGCATATAAAATATTTAGCGTGCTATAAAGCACATAATGCTCATTCAGTTACATGTTATTAGTGTTGCTATTAAAATTATTTTTTGCATATGAGCCTAACAAACTTGGATCTATTTTTCTAGAATATAGGATACTAGGTGCAGCATAATGGAAGATGTAGCTGACCACTACAAGGTGCTGCCGTCATCTTTTGCAAAAAGCAGAAAGAAGGGTAGCTAAAATCAGCACCACAGGAGAAGGAAGGAAAAAACATCTGTGAGAACATCAATAACAGGCATTTCTGTTACAATCTATGTTTTGTAAAGCTCTTTTACAATCATTTCATTTGATCCATACAACATATCCATACTCCCTACTGCTGTGAAGTAGGGAGGGCATTATTTCCACTTTACAGATTAGAAAAGAGGGGCTCAGAGAATTGAATAACTTCTCTGGAATCCCAGCTAGTTAAAAAAGCAGGGAGTATCAAAGAGTAGAGTTATACTGTCCAATACAGTAGCCACTAGCCTTGTGTGGCTACTTAGAATTAATTGAAATTAAATACAATGAAATATTGACTTTCTCATTAACATGAGGCACATTTCAAGTGCTGAAAAAGTAACATGCTGTTACATGCTGTTAGTCATAGTCATGTTGGACAACACAGATTATAGACCATTTCCATTATCACACAGTTTTTGTTTTGTTTTGTTTTGTTTTGTTCTGACAGAATCTCGCTCTGTCACCCAGGCTGGAGTGCAGTGGTGTAGTCTCGGCTCACTGCAACCTCCACCTCCTAGGGTTCAAGCGATTCTCCTGCCTCAGCTCCTGAGTAGCTGGGACTACAGGCGCCCACCACCATACCCAGCTAATTTTTGTATTTTTAGTAAAGATGGGGTTTCACCATATTGGCCAGGCTGGTCTCAAACTCCTGACCTTATGATCCATCTGCCTCAGCATTCCAAAGTGCTGGGATTACAGGCGTGAGCCACCATGCGTGGCCCACACAATGTTTTATTAGACACTGTTGGTCTATAGAAATGAGAGCACCAATCCATTACTGCATAATATTATGCCCTGTGTTCACAACAGTAAACCTGAGCCTCAAGGAAAGGGTCAGGGAAGAGGAAGAGACTTTAGACATGTTTCAGTGAAAAACACTTTAAGCATTACACTATAAGGCTAACTTTGTGTGGCATTAGACCATAAGCATCCCTAGAAGTGGACACAAGCTGGGCGCGGTGGTTCATGCCTGTAATCCCAGCACTTTGGGAGGCTCAGGTGGGCAGATCACTTAAGGGCAGGAGTTCGAGACCAGCCTGGCTAACATGGGTAAACCCTGTCTCTGCTAAAAATACAAAAACTAGCTGGGCATGGTGGGGCACACTTGTAATTCCAGCTACTTGGGAGGCAGAGGCAGGAGAATCACTTGAATCTGGGGGGGCGGAGGTTGCAGTGAGCCAACATTGTGACCCTGCACTCCAGCCTGGGCAACAGAGTGAGCCTCCATCTCCAAAAAAAGAAAAAAAAGAAAAAGAAAAAGCGGACCCAGAATCCCCCAAATGCCTGCCACATGTGCCTCGCATACAGAAAATGCACATATTTACTGAGGAGCTCTATTTGATCATCCACCCATGTCAGAAAAATATGTCACTGTAAGAGAATTCTTCCTGAAGCAGGTAAGTGGAGTGTCATAAAAATATAAGTAATAACCTTTGTTGAAATCTCAAGAGCATTTATGGTTATACATTTACAGAATTATTCAATGTACATACAAAATCCTTTTATATTCCAATATCTTTTTAATGAAGGAAAGTTGTATATAAATGCAATAAAAAGAAATAAATACTAGTTAAAATACGAATGAGGGTGAAAAAAGTTTTTAATAGTGATATAAGCTTTAACAAGGAGAAATCTAAGGCTTTCCTCTTTGGAGTGGTTTATAATATATCCTCAGTAAATCCTAAGTTAACAGACACTCAGTAAATCACAAATCAGCCTCAACTTTTGGTTCACTTTTCTTAGAGCAACACTAAAAATTGCTTTCAAAAGTGGAGAAACTAACAGTAAATGTTCAGCATTACTGGAAAGCAATATAAAATGCTGTAAAGTTTCAGAAGTTAGTTCCCAGAGGATGACAAACATTTAAGTACTAAGAATCTTCAGCCTTACCTGGAGGGATGCTATTGTCAAATTCAAGGTGCATGCGTAAAGATGGAGGCAGTTGTATTTTTTTAAAGCTGACTTTGAAAGTCATAATGATATATGTATATTTCATGAAAATATGAGCCTTAGTTTAATGGTCTGTTCTCTTTAGACAGATGGGATTCATTTATGTTCTACATGATTGTACCCCAGAACTTCAGACTTAAGATGTTATAAATATTGTTAATCTATTATTTTATGAAGGATGTGAAATTTTGGCCTCTCGGATTTGGATAGATGTATGCCAAATTTATGAGGGTGCTTGTTGATAAATGACGGTTGCTGCCAAATCAGAAAACTATTTTTCTTCCATTCAACATCACAAGGTTCTGTTACTAGAGACAGATAAGGGTGAGGAGGCGGCTAAGAAGACCTTGCAGGCTAATTGATGGAGTCCTGTGGCAGTCAACAGAAATGAGAAGTTGTCAGTTGGAAAACTTGGCCCCATTTGTAACAACACATAAAAACTATGAAGTACACAGGGGAACCCATAAACCTGATGAGGCAAGGGTCTCCATTTGTATCTATGGCAGAAAAACCTTTGACAAAATTGAAAATGCACTTTCATATGGCAACAGGGTGACCACAAAAAGCTAAACTGCTGCTTTCAAGGCAAATCATAATGAGCTACTCATTGATAACGACTCTGGGTTTATACCTGAAGAACTGCCACCATGCAAAAGCACAACATGCTGAAAACCAAAATGAGCTGTTTCAAGGTGTCTTATCCTCTTTCTCTCCTTCTCATGTCTTTTCTAACACGATTACCTCACGGTCTCCATAGGGCATGGGTGTGGGATAAATAAAACTATCTCCCTGCCCTCAGGGGAAATATTTTGGGTAAAATGATTCAAAATGCTATTGAAAATGTGGAGCGTGTTCAAGAGAACTCAAGAGTACCCTTTTGGAGGCAGGGCAAGCCTTCTACCATGCTGCAATGCCCTGTCTCAGTGTTAGCCTCTATTTCAGTGAGTACATTTGGCTTTAGACATGTAAAGTCTGTAACTGTCAAGCAGAAGCTTTGAGAACATTTATCATTTGCCATTTACCTAAAATGAGTGCTTTTATTCAAATATGTTCTTGAAGAGATTTGTAACTTCTAAAACTTTTGTTCTACTACACCGAAACACTACAGATAATATCCTGCATAGAAATTAAGGATTATCAATGAAACAAAGCCTTGATGGTCCCTTCACTGCCACAGCTTATACCAAAACAGTCAGCAAGCAATTTAAAAGTCATATATGGTCCTACTCATCAATTCTTTAGAAAATGATTAGTGGTTTCTTCCTTTGCCTGTTGGAATAGTTGCATTTACTCTTCCACATCACAGAAGTTTAGAAGTAATTGGAATAATGAAACAAGCATGAAACAAGAAACCTCGAGTTTCCATCCTGACTCCACTGGGATTTGAGTTGTGCGACCTGACATAAACCACCTAACCTTCCCATAACCCAGGTTCTTCATTGTTACCGTAGTTTTGGGAGCAGCTTGAAGGTGATGACTATATATTATTTCTCTTTAAATCCATAATATCCAACAATGACAACAAAAAACACCACTAGGTTGAAAGTTTTTGAGGGCCACAAATGTCCTTCTATTCACTGTTGCACCCATATGTACTATGCTATTTAGTATAGATAATCAACATTTGTTGAGTGAATAAATGGATATCAAGTTCATTGCATGAATGAATAAACAATGGATGCTAATTTCAACCCTATCTATCAAAGGGTTAAGAGAGTGAAGTGAAAACATATGTGTAACTACGTCTTGTAAGCTGAACAAATTCAAGGTGTTTCTATTGTTATACTTCAACAGAAGATGCTGGCTCAATTATCTTTGCTCTTAATTGCATTTATAAATACATCTATAGCATTTTGAATCATTCCATATGCATTCATCTGTTTAGACAGCAACTGATTAAAGGCTGTTTAGTTCTAAGTAGCTTTATGTACTTTAAACGAGAAATGTCATTTCTTCATATTGATATTTAATTAATTTTTTTTTAAAAATCCAATGTTAAAGCCCAGACACATGGACTATTAAGTTGACTATCATAATATTTTATTATTTTTAAGAAGCAGGATTTTTTTGGAGGCTCCGTATTTTTTTAACCTGGTATGAGTTGTTAAATGCTGTCACAAGAGAGCCTTCAATTTGATGTATTGGGCATATTATCACAGGGAAGTGTATTGTCGTATGGCATTATGACACTTGTACTCCAGGGGGAAATTTGGGTAGAGTGTCTGGCCAATATGTTCTAGCCATCTTCCTGAAGCTGCCTAATGCTTGCTGTGTTTTGACCCCAATTCTCCCAAAGCACATTTTTCCTCCCTTTCATTATGTTTCCAACTTCCTCTGATGCATCATTAAAAGTTGGGACAGATCCTGGGAGATGATATTTGGATTTTACATGTAACTCTACCTCAACTTCCAAAAAGTGAATGGACAGCTATTCTTACATAACTGAGAAGAATAGCTTTAATGAAATATATCTAATTTTTTGAATCATGTAGTTAGAACTTCTTATAATACATGCAATTCATGCTATTATAGTTTAAACCCATTTTGTTTACTGACTGAGAGAAAAAAAAGAAAGCTTGCCATGATATCCTGAAATTTTTATACACAATAGCTCCATTATAACAAATCTCTTTGCATTCATACAGATCTGGATAAAACATGAACCAAATTATGTCTCCAAAAGTAACATAAAAGAGAAAAATGGTTGTGCCAAGTGCCAAAGTAGCAGGTAAGAGGGCTTCCCTAGCTCTTGGAAGCCTTTTAGATCACTTCTTAGAATAAATAATGTGTGCTCTCGAGGAGCAGAGAGTTCACCAGCTGGGCACAGTGGCACACACCTGTAATCCCAGCACTTCAGGAGGTCAAGGCAGGTGGATCACTTGAGGTTGGAGTTGAAGATCAGCCTGGTCAAGATGGTGAAACCCTATCTCTACTAAATACAAAAATTAGCCAGGCATAGTGGTGGGTGCCTGTAATCCTAGCTCCTCGGAGGCTGAGGCATGAGAATTGCTTGAACGTGGGAGGCAGAGGTTGCAGTGAGCTGAGATGACACCACTACGCTCCAGCCTGGGCAACAGAGCGAGACTCTGGTCTCAAAAAAAAAAAAAAAAAAAAATCATCTGTGGATCCCAAGTTTCTTGTTGGATACCCTGAAATCACACCTTGCCTTAAAGGATGTTCCCAGAATGCTGCTCCCCCAGAAGCTCCCCCCGTTAACTCCTGGCTATTCCCTCTCTTTCAAAATGTAAACAAAACTCTGCTGCTAAGCTATTGATGCTAAAACATGAGAATGGAAATGGAATTAGTCAAGTCTATGGATGTTGTGAGTGCCTGCATAGTTGAAATCTGGCAGCTGAGACATCAAGTGAGTAACATTTTCACTTTTCATTTAAATATCTGAGAATCACAGATACTACTTAAGCCCACTTGGCAGGAACTCTTCATTCAGAAGAAAAAGACCAGTGCTGGGGAATTTCAGTCTCATGAGATCTGCAAGTCAGTCATGAATTTTCACTGTGACTTTTACTCTAATTTTTGTCTGACTCCTTAAAGCAACATTGTCTGAAATAAAACATTTCAGTCAATTATCACAGTCATCATTCCTCTTCCCACCCTCTTTCTCCTTACATTGTACCTAGACCTTTTGTGAAGCACTGATTTTTGTGTCTTGTGTTTTTTTAAAACAGGATTTTAAATGAAATGAAAGCCAGATATCAACAAAAATCTATGACTCTGATAAAGCTGTGGGAGCTTTTCAAGGATTTAGAAACAGGCAGTTAACAATACATTAGGTATTATATCATTTGGACCAGATTTCCCATCTGGGCAAAGCTTCTAATTTTCCAACTTGAAAATTCTATAAAACTCATGTGGGAATTCTTACTTAGAAGCTGACATATGGTTGACAGTGACAAAAGAACATGCATCTATTTAGCAAATGCACTCCTTTTTTTTTTTAAGTGCCATCTTTCAATGACTTTGGTGTAGCTTTTACAAGTATAATAGAACAAATACTTTTTGTTAGTATTAATACTTATACCAAACACAGAGAAACAAAAAGTAATGGCCCAGCAAATGAGTTACCAAATAATTTATACAGATTTTGAGTAAGGAAACATGAAAAATGAGATAACCTCCAAATACAGGTGGTTTCTATTACTTCTAGTCCAAATCTGGACAGTCACAAAGTGGGTGACATCAATGCTGTTAGACTATAGGTACTAGGAAGTGGGTAAAAGAGTGGCAGAGGAAGCAGAGAATGCAGGAAGAAAGACCACCACATATGTACTGAAGAAGAGATGCTGTGGTTGAGATTTGTTTTCCTCTCTCCTGGGTTTTAGAGCTTAATTCTCGTTCCTTGTTCACACCACTGGTATGCTTTATCCTGGTGTTTTCCAAATACTCTGTAGGCAAACACAACTGCTAAAAAGTGTCTTCATTTTACTGAGCACCTGCTAACATTTGAGTATTGGAATGAAAGCCTTGAATCCTTAAACTTTATTTCAAAATATACTCATTGAAATTGGGCATCTTGTAGGTATAAGGCATGCTGTAACTATAATCCAGCCCCCTTTATTTGGATATTCTATTTCTGTATTGCTCTTTCCTTGGTTTTATCTCCTCATCTTTGACTTTTTCCCCCTATTTTCTTTTCTCTTCTTCCACACCTTTCCTTCTCCCTTTAATTATCTGCTTTTTTAAAAAATGGATTCTTCTCTGATTGTTCCATCTCTATTTCTGATTTTGACACTATTTTCTGCTCATTACTTTTACTGTTATCCCTAGAGCCAACCCAATTTTCAAATAATAATATAACTTAAGTGGAACACTGAGCTCACTCAGTAGCAACGTTGTAACATGTATGGTACCTACCAACTGTTCTAGTAGCTGAAAGTGACACTAACCTCCATTGTTTTATCATTTTACTTATATTTTTTGCTGGAACGTAAAGAGCATAATTTAGGTAACAAAACTTTTGCAGAGTATTGTTCCATAGAGGCGGTGATATCCTGCATTAAACGAAACCAGACAAGAAGTCAGCAGACTCCTGCTCTTCCAAACACTGGGTAGCCTCCAGTAAATAACTGCCACATTGTGTATCTCACCAGTTTGCAATTTTGAAAAATAGAGATAATATTTGATATTATACCTGATAGATATTGATTAAAGACTAATTATATAATATATGTAAGAAGGCTTTGTTTTGAGACGGAGTCTTGTTTGTCACTTCAGGCTGGAGTGTAGTGACGCATCTCGCTCACTGCAAGTCTCCGCCTCTGGTTCACTTATTCTCCTGCCTCAGCCTCCCGAGTAGCTGGGATCTACAGGCGCCTCATCAAGCGCCCGCTAATTTTTTTCTATTTTTAGTAGAGACGAGTTTCACTCATGGTCTCGATCTCTGACTTGTGGATCCTCGGGCCTCCCAAAGTGCTGGGATTAGTATGGAGCCACTGCACCAAGGCTTTCTGTTCTTTAGAGAGGGAGATGTGCTCTGTAATAATCTGGCATTTATGACTATATCTGTTCATCAGTTAACATGATTTAGTGATCCTATTGTATAAAGAACAAAAAGTCTTTATTAACAAATTTAGCTTAGCCCAACCCTTCTAGGCTAAAGGGCTTTTGGAGCCAGCATCTACAGGGCCTAATCAATAACGGTCCCCTTTTCCATAGTCTCTTTGTTTGAACAGGTTTTCTGAATCTTCCTTTTACAGTAATGGATCTTCTCCAAAAGCCATGGGAAAGCAGTCTAAAGTCTCCTTCTAACATTCTCCAATGATCTGAGAAGTAGAAGAGAATCAGAAATGTGTGTTTCCCACAGAAGGGAGGCCCCTAAAGAGAGCATCAAACATAAGAGAAAGGGACATTTTCTCTTAGTCTCCTTTAACAGAGACTGTTCTTCAAAGAGTCACTGAAACAAGATGACATATCCGTCATGGGCGCAGAGGGGCAGATGTGAGATTGTGGAAGCCTATTAAACATTCAATTTCATGGTATCCATGCTACAAAAATGATTTTTTTTCTCTTTCCACTGAAAGAACCTACTCAGAGATTCTACCGATTCACTGGGACTATGAAATATAGTCTCTTCTTCTGAGGCATTTCACCTAGTAACCCATTTCCATTTATATATGAAGGTCTTCTGTTAATCAGTTCATACGTTGGAAATCATTCCCTTAAAATATGTAAGTCCGTTTGTAACTTTGAGGGGAACTCGGAAGATCTTCAAAAAGCATCATCTTTTATTACTAAGCACATTTCCAGATTCATTTAGTAATGCCACTCTCTCAGAAAGTTCCCCCCTTTGGCTCCTCAATTCATTTTTACTGAGGTAAGAGGACATAAAAATATCTATTAGTAAACAAGTTTAAGGAGTCCTTCACTAAAAAAGTCTATAGTAAAAAACAAACATAAAATAAATAGAAAGAAGTAATAAACTAGGTATTTTAGATCTATTTCCTGATTTTAGTCTAAACACGTTGTGATCAAGTAGTTTCTACTCATTTTCATGCATATATACATATATATATTTACATATACACATATATATTTAAACGTATATATTTAATAACATGGAATGGAAACATATCAAATGCTTAAGTTCCGTGCAAACATATAATCCTTCCCGTGAAGAAAACATATTAATATCACAAAAACAAATCATGGAGAGTAACATGCAACAACTGAGGGCAGGAAAATGGGGTCAGGGCAGGTGAACAGGAGAAACACAAAGAATGTAAAGAACAAAAAGTGTCATTGACCTGATTTGTCAGAGTTGTTGCCTGTGATTGGAGTGATGGAGCAGCTGGGATTAGCCTTTGCGCTGTCCTTGGAAGAAACCATTTTGGGTTTATTTTTCGTTGCCTCTAGTGCTTTGACCTTCTTGGCATGTTTACTTCCTTTGTAGTGGGCCTCGGCCTGGCTCTACAAAGGAGAACAAATCAGGCTCATTTTTTGCTAATTACAAACACCACAGTGGATGATCATGCAGGAAAAAAATACATTCGATCATAGGCACCACAGACGTTTACAACTCAGTACCTGACTATGTTTTTGGCACTTCATGAAATGGTAGACCAGTTCCTAAGAGGGTATAGCATATCGAAACCTCCTATACAATACAAAGGACCTGCATCTTTAAAAAACCAGACATTACATGAGTGGACAAAAGGATTAGGGCAAAACTGTGACGAAGGTGAGCTTTGTCTTCAGTGCCCTCCCACCATTGCCCACTGGGGGTACTTTTCAAACATTGGCTGGCAGCAGCGGCTTTGAGTGTCCTACCCATGCCTGTGGGTATGACCTTTCACAGTCATTTCCCTTCAACTAAAATCCTGTTTGCCACATGTCTGCTTTCTTCTGAGCTCTGCTCTGAGACCAACTGGTGTGATGAAACATGTTAATAGGTGCTACTGATTGAAAATGACACTGAATTT